>NC_034427.1:588045-766080 GCF_002078875.1 Numida meleagris | reverse complement strand
CCCGGGGTCTGCCGAGCGCTGCGGTGACACTGCGGCCGTGGCACGGAGCGCCGCAGTCCGCCGCTGCCGTCCCCTGCGTCCGTGCGGCTCTGATGACGACGTCGCGGAATTTGCCGTGATCCTGCCGCGGCTCTTCCCGGCGGGCGGCGTGGATGGTAGCGCTGATCGGTGGGGCCCGGAGGGTCGGCGCCGCGAGTTGGAGGGAAATGCGCGAAGACGGAGCGGGGGAAGGCGAGACCGTCCGCTGGGGTAGCAGCGCTGGGGGTGCCGAGGCTCCCGGCCGCTCTGCCCCCTCACAGCCGTGCTGAGCCGGGAGACTGTGCCGTGCCAGCGCTCCGCTGGTGTTCCTCCGAACGCTGCCCCGAACCAACATTAAAAAGCTTTCATTTATTTTTCTCTCTTCCACCCCCCCACTCCCCCCCCCCTTGAGAATTGCAGCAAATGCTTTTGGATGCAGCGAATACAGGGAGAGGGGATGGAGGGCTGCAGACCGCTCGCCGCGGTCACACGAAGTTTCCATAGGTCTGTGCAGGCTCCCAGCCCCCTGCCCTGCCTGCAGCCAGATGTGGGTGTCTGTGTCAGATGCAGTTGTTTATCCCTGACCCTTTTGCTTGCAGATTTTTGGCATCTGCTGCCTCTGTCCATTCAGCTCCTGCGGGGTCGGCGGGGTTATGCTGTTGCCAGCGGAGTGGAAGTGCTGACCTGTTCATCCTTCCCACAGCGAGGTGTTGGTGCTGGGGTGATGGCATGCCAGTCGGTGCCTTCGTGTCTCTCCTTGTTTACCTCATTCATGTGGGAGCGCGGCTCTGCTGCTCTGCAGAGAAATTGTTGTTTGGGTCCAGCTGTTGAAGGATGAAGCAATAGCAGCATATTTTTGCTCTGGGAGTAAATTCTTCCTGGAGTATAGATAGGTTGTTTCTCTTGAGGCTTCTGGCCTCCAACTGGATTGCTTTCATTTAGGGTTCCTTTCCCTCTTGCTCAGTGGAAAATTGACTCTTCTTCCATCATAAAGCTTAATGCTGCTGTCTGCTTGCTTTTGGAAAGCTAATTCTTCCTATCACCCCTGGATCAGTACAGCTGCCCGGACTTGCGGGTCCTGCCAGAGCGCCAGGCATGCTGCTGAGTTTTTTCCTCTGCAAAGCTGCATACAGCAGCAGTGGGCTGAAGCTCTCTGGGTGCTGCCCCTCCAGCTCTTCCAGCTGTAAAGTTGGTGAGTGGTGGGGCTGCATCCTACCAGAATGTCTGCAGCACCCCATGCAGCAGGACCTACACTGTGTGTTGTTACTCTTCCAGTAAAAACCAAAGTCAGCAAGAAGCTTTGGAGAAAGACTGATCTCCTTGGTTTGTTTTCACTTTAGGAGTGTCTGAAGACCATCCTGTGTCCGTGGCTGTTGATTTCTGCATGTTGTCTCGTTCCTCCGAGCAGTGGCGTTGGTTGCTCTGTGGCTGAGGGCAGCGGCTGCAGCCCCTTGCTGCAGGCTGCTGCAGGTGTGTTAAAAATTAACCTGCACGTATCTGCGGAACGGAGGCAGCTCTTGCTCTGCTGCTTGGTGCTTTCGATGTGCAAGGAATGTGCATCTCTTGCTGAAGGTGCCATTGGGTTCCGTAATACCCGTTCTGTGCGCTGCTGTCTGGTGGGCAGCAAAAGCTGGCTTAAGTTTTCATCCCCATCCACTGGTTTCTCATTGGCAGCAGGGGAGGATGGCTCTGCCTGAGCTCGTGGAGCAGCTGGCCTTGGCTATGCCGGCGTTAGCCCCAGTGCTCACTGCTAGTTTGGGGGCTGCTGGTATCCGGTGGCTTACTGAGCTGTCAGAGGAACGTCTTTATTCTCCTGACTGCTTTCTACTGTATTTCATTAACAGGAAGCAAATCTTTACCGTTTTTCCCCCTCTATATGCACAGTCTTACAGTAATTTTTTAAGATTTAATCTTCCCTGAGATATCTTTAATATTTTCTTAAATGCTTCCGTAAAGACAATAAAGTTTTACAGGTGGATAATACAAAGCTGTTCATTTTATTGGTTTGTGTTATTTCGAGAAGGGTTTGCACAAGCAGGAGAGCTCTAGCAAGATGGCAAGGCCGAGTGCTCAGCTACTGGAGCAGGCCGTTGTTTTTTGCATGAGGCTGTGCTGTCCTGGCCTGTCTCAGATTCATGGAGATAAGAGTGAGGCTCTTGCACGTGGGTGTGCAGGAGGAGCTGCTTTGCGGGGGAAGGAGAAGTCCGATCAGCCTCGCACCAGGAGTGAGCCCTTAGTACAGAAATGCGGACTTGGTGTGTTGGGGCTGGAAAGCAGGCACGTGCAGGGAGTTGTAAAGAAACACTGCCAAACGCAGCAGCTGGATGTCACCGGGCTCTGTTGGGAGCTGAGCAGGCTTGTCCCCATGGCCCATGTAAGTAGCAGTGGGAAGGCTTCTCTGGGCTTGTCCCGTTCCCTGCTCAGGAAGGTATTTATCACTTCGTCCTGGTCTGTGGAACCAGAGGCTGTTGCTGGGAGGCAAACAAACCGCAGGGAGAGAGGAGGTGGTCAGGCTGAGCGATCTGCTCCTGGCTGGGCAGCGAGGCGCAGGCTTCGCGTGGTGGATTCTCAGCGCCCCAAAAGAATGGGACAGCGGAGCTTCACCCTGGGAATGGTGGCAGTGCAGCAGTACCACTGTGCCAGCCCGCAGCTCAGGGGCTCCAGCACTCTGCAGGCAGGAGGCAGCGGGGAGTAACGGAGCTGTGGGGAGCGGCCAGACGTGGTCTGTGGGTGTCTGCCTGTGACACGAGGAGATTCTGATTTTGCTTTGTGTTATCTCAGGCTGGTGCAGCATGTTTTCCGTGTGATAGGACAATGCCTTCAACTTTCCCTTATATGGGAAAATCTGGTATGCAGCCTAGTAACCCACCAATATATGGCTTTTAATTGTTAGCATTGTGACCCGCCGGCTGAAGCAGCAGGCGATACCTGGGCCAGAGCAGGTCCTGAAGCCAGGCAGGACTGTCAGCTCAGGGAGCACGCGGCGCTGCAGGAGGCCCTGCCCGGTGAGGGGCTCCTGCTGTCTGGGGCCTGGTGCTGTGCTGCTGGTGGTGCTGCAGCTGTGCCGTGCTGGCACCGGGAGGTTGGTGAGGTGCTCTGATATTCCCCCTGGGGAGGAAGTGTTGCCTTGAGGTTAAGGGGTGCATGCTGTTCTGTGCTGCAGGCTGCTGCCTCTAGGGGATTCCCAGCCTGTAGCAAGTATAGATCCTGCTCTAGCGGGAGCAAAGCAGTCCTGTCCAGAAGAAAAAGCAAAAAGTGTGGGAACAGAGCATCTGGTCCCTGCTGGTTTGTAGCGTGGGCGCTGGAGGCTGCTTGCAGAGGTGTGCTGGGCGCTGACCAGGGAGCATAGGCGTTAATGTGACGATGAGAGGTGTTGGCTTGGCCATGGGGTGCACATCACATTTTCCAGCCCTACTTTCCCCGTGAGGGATGCTGCTCAATAGCAGTCTGATGATGGTATTGTTAACAGCATGTCTCATCACACACGTTGCTTGGGATCCCTCCTCACTATGGTCCTGCCTTTGCCCCGGCTTTGTATGGTCCTGTTGCTGCACCATATAGGTAGTTTTATCTGCTCAGGCTTTCTTTTGTTTTTCAGCTGTATTTTAACTGGTGATATTAAGTTTTTGTCTCTTCTGTGCTGAAAGCAGACGAAAGTGAAGCTTGTAGGTGCAAGAATTCACAGAATACTTGTTCTTCCTGAATGTTTCCCTGAACGCGTGGGATCTGTGAGCCCAGTTCTGCCTGAAGCAGAAGGAGGCAGTGCCGGACAGGCTGGAGGAATCCAGCCCCGGGATGTGCAGCAGCAGAGCTGTGTGTCCCTGCAACAGAGGGGCAGGAGAAGCAAGGCTGTTTCCCTTCGTATCTTGTGGGTTCAAATTGCAGCTGGGGAGCTCCTGCACAGGAGTGCAGCTCTTGCTAGGAGGACACACAGGAGTGTGCCGTGAGGGACCCTGGGGTGAAAGCCGATGCAGGGGGGACAAGCTGGCTGCAAAGTCTCATGTCCTGCATGGGAAGCGTGCTTTGAATGACGGCAACAGCTACAGCCCTGAGGATTGCAGAAGCTCTCCTAGGTCGTGAGAACCCCCCAGGAGGAATCTCTCTTTGTTTGTCTTTGAAGGAGGAAGCAGTAATTGAAGGACTGGCTACAAGGTGCTACATGTTAGCGAAGTTCTCAGCAGTTGCTGCTGCCTTAGTATTGTGCTGGATGTATGCTTTGGTAAGTGGACAGTGTTGAGTTCCCTTCAAAAAAGTTTCATTTGTTAAAGCACCCATAAGAAGTCATGGAAGTGGGTAGAGAAGTTTTTTATTTGCCAGTGTGTGCTTTCTGTTTTTCATTTTGCGCTGTAGCATATGCTCAATGGTCCTCTGTGAAGGTGACTCCCAGCATTAGCAGCATGCTGGTGTGCATCGTGCTGGAGCAAGGGAGATGCCATGTTACAGGGTATGTTCACTTTCTTGTCTTATAGGTAGCGGAAGTATTGCTTCTCCAAGAAACATTAATGCCTTGTTATATATGTGCATTGAGGCAGAATTAAAGTCAGTCCTCGATACAAGAATAAACATTAGTGCTTTGCTGTGGATGTGCTGTGAAAGCTGCTATTTTTGTGTGAACTGCTGCCTTCTCCAGGCCTTGCCTACAGAGCACCTTTAACCCTAAATGTTTCATCCTCTTCGGTTGAACTTGCAACTGAGTTAAAATAAAATCAAGTGTAAGCGTGACGTGCTTCTTGATTGAAGATGGCACAGGAGCACTGTTCCGCCTTGGCAACTTCTATATATGTGCATGGTGCATCCCAGCTGCGCCCAGCAGAACGGCGTGGCATGCAGCTCCTGCTCCTGTTTGTGTGCTCCTCTGCTGCTGCTCGTGGGCAAAGTCCAGTTCCTCGGAGATCTGTCAGTCCCCGTAGAGTGCCCCTCACCAGGGTATCTGAGCTCTTCCCAGCATGCACTTCTGTGCATGCATAAAGGCAGGATTCTCTTTCATGGCAGACAGCAGACTGTGCCCCGTTTGTTCTCAGCGTGCGATGCTGCGGGCAGGCCGAGTGCAGCACAACCTGCGCATCTGTGGAGGTGCCGAGGTTTGTGGTTCCCCCAATTCCTGCAGAGGTGGTTACAGATTTGTGGGCTGGGCCCTGTGCCTGCTCCACCTCCTCGCTGGGGGAGCGAGACTTTCTGCCTGACAATAACAGGGCTGGAGCTGGGCCAAGCCCATGTCATGCTTCTGGAGTGAGGAGTGGGCTCCTGGGTCCGAGAGCCAAAGGCAGCAGTGGTCACTGTTGGAGCTGTCACAGCTGTTGTTCCACCCAGAGTGGCCTCTCTCAGAGCCCCGCAGCTACATGTGGCTCTGTGTGTGTTTGAGGAGGTGCAGCTGCGTGCATCTGGCAGGGCACAGAGGTCTGGTTCTCTGCAGACGCTGCTCTTCAGCTCCTGGCCAGGCTCTGCCAGGTGAAGGGTGGTGCTGGGGCTGAGGAGCTCGGGGCCCTGTGCCCAGCTCTGTGTGCTGCTCCTTCCGCCCTGTGCTGGGAACAGAGGGTCTCTTGGAGCAGAACCACATTTCTGGGCCTTGTTGTGTGCTGCTTCCTCCAGAGACACCCTGCAGCCTGGAACAGCGGGAGGTGGGAAGGCCTTCCTGAGATGTCTGCTTCAGGAAAAGGTCAGAAGTGAGTTGCTTATCCAGATACTGGGGGAGAGGAGACCATGTTGATGTGGGCAGGTGAAGGCAGTAAGCGTGGGCTGTGACACAAGGCTGTGAGGCCCTGCTGCTGTGTCCTGAGGCCTCCTGCCTGCCCTTTCACACTGCTGCATGCCAGAGGAGACAGAGGTCTGTGGGCAGCAGGGACAAGAGCATGGTGGCACCGCAGTGCAGGTGATGCCACGTATGTGCCAGCTGGCAGAGGTGCTGTCTTCTGTGGCTGTGCCCTGGATGGGATCAGCTCAGCTCTGTGTAGCCCTGTAGCAGCTCTTCTGTGCTGGAAGGAGAGCTGTGCTCAGCGCTCCCGGCTGTGCTTAGGAGAAGGAACTGCAAATGTGGTGCTCTGTGATGTTACCAGGGCAGCGTGGGCTGTGCTCTGTTCCTGGGCACGTGCAGAACTCCAGCTGGGGCAGGAAGGGGCTGCTCAGTGTGTGCTTCTGGTGGTGTTTTACTGGCTGTGTGTTTGTGCAGGTCTTCAGAAAGGGGACTCAAGCTTATAAAGGAATTGTCTGTGGCTGAGGAGAGTACCAGACCCAGTGCTGCTGAAGTCCAGGCACTTGCACAGGAGGGACTGATGAATATTTTGGCACTTCTTTCTTTCTCCCATGCTGGAGTGTTTCCTGGGATGGCATAAAGGACACAAATGCGAGGAAGCATGGAGATGATTGAGAGGGATGTCAGCTTACAGATGGTGTCTGAACTCTGGAGACCGTTGTTCAAAGTAGATTAAGCTGAGATTGTGAAGAACTTGTATCCCAGAGGGTTATAATTTATAATCAGCTGAATCCCTTGGAGGTAAGCACCAGCTGAGTCTCAGCCCTGGCAGGGCAGAGCAGAGCAGCTGGAGTGGAGGTGTGGGTGCAGGCAGCAGCAACCTGGAGGACATTGGCCTTAGGACCATGGGCAGCCTGGAATAGGTGTCTGGGCTTTGTGCTGGATCAGGAGAGTTTGCTACATTTTGTGTTCTCTCCTTGTCTTTAGACACCCCAGAAGCAGCCCTGATGCTGCAGTATGCAAGTTCTTGGGCCTGTAGAACAGCGGATTTGTCTGTTGCTATTTTGGGCTGATGTTTGTTAGTTTCTCCAAGGATGTATAGGCGGACCAGATGCTATGAGCTGTGGGACCTCACCGCAGCACACAGCAAACCCTCAGGCCTTGGCTGTTCGGGACAGCACCTTGCTGGCTCTAACAGAGTGGGAGGGTGTGGGCAGCCAGCCCCTGCCCTGTGTGGGGATGGGGGCTTGGGGCTAGTGCAGCCTCCTTGAACTTGGTAGCATCAAGCCAGTGACCTCTCTGGGCTGTCGTGGTGGTGCTGGAGATGTCCTGTGATAGGGATGTTCTCCTGGGGTCTTTTCTTCTCCCCATCCAACCTCTACCCTCTGTGCATGAGGGTGCACAGACCAAGCTGAGCAGTCTTCGTCACCTGGGTTTTGAGACCTTGTGGGATGGGGCTGGCAGTGCTGCCTGGCCCTAAACAGGGCTGCTCGCTTGCCGTGCACTGAAGTACAGCTTGCAGGCCTTCAACATGCTTGGTGAATTCAGGGCTGCCCTGGTCTGCCCACCATTACCACAGTTCCCTGTAGTTCCCAAAGCCCAGGACTGCAGTATGAGCCCTCTCACAGAGCCTTGCTCTGCACCCTGCCTTGGGAAGGCGTAGGGAGAGCTTAAAGCTGGCTGCAGACAGCAGCAAATGATACTGAGGGCAGCCAGGGCTCAGGGCAGGTCTTGGGCACAGAGTTTCAGCGGAGAAGTCTTGACAGAAACATGGGGAGAAACAGTCTACAGAGGGACTGGGCTCCACAGTGGGCTCAGTGTCAGTGCTTGGAGATGCAGCCAGTGCTGCTGTGCCGTCCCAGCTGGGAGTCTGTGCTGGGCCATCAGATGTGGTCTTCATCCATCCACACAGCCCTGGCTCGAGGGGCATTGCAAGTGCTTGCTCATCCTTTCAGCAGCCCCGCTGCAGAGGCTGATTTTTATCCTGATTCTACAGTTGGAAAGCAGAGGCACAAAGGGCTCTGATTGCCTTTGAGGAGCAGGCTGCATTGTGGCAAAGCTGCTTTCTGACAGCTTGAGTTTGCTGTGCAGGATGTCAACAGCAAGAGAGGAGGGTGTCTGCTTTCAGAAACGCTATCTCATTTTTTGACTGTCTGCCTTGGGATAGACACCGCTCTTAGCGTGTGTGGCTCTCAGGCAGCAGCCTTACCAAAGGCTCTTAGAATTGCAGCTGTTGAGACCTACCAGTTGATCTGGCTGTTGCATACATTCAGCACTAAGAAAGGTGCTGTGGGCTAAATTGTGTGCCTGGTGGCATCTGTATTGGCCCAGTGACCTTGAGGATGGCCTTGGGCAGCTAACTGAAGCCTGAAGAGCGCTTTGAGTGAAAGATAAAAAGAATGAGAAAAATGTGCCGAATGCATGGGCGCTTGTTTCTGCAGAAACCTCTCTGTCCCTCCTGGTAGCTAGAGAGCAGCCATGTGATGGGCCTGCTGTAAGGAGCCTCTGAAGAGGCCATCTGGGACCTCAGCCCGAAAATTCAGGCTTTTGGGATGCTGCTGGGAAGTCTGGCTCCTCCTGTAGGAACCAAGCCCAGGATCCCATCTCTGACTGAGGTTACCAGCCAGGCGCTTCATGCATTCTTCCAGCATGAAGAGCATGTCCTTGGAGCTGCTACTTTGCCCTTTTCCACCTAAAATTCTACCAGGGCTGCATTGTCACCTGTGTGCTTTGACCCTTAGCTTCATACAGCCTCCTTGGCAACCTTTGCACGTGCTTTCCTTGGGCAGGTTGGTGTGCAGTCCCTGAGTGAGCAAGAGGGGATGCCTTCCTGCTGAGCGTGGTGCCAGCTCCTGCAGCACAGAGCACCATGAACGGTCAGCACGAGGTGCAGCATGCCACAGGCTGCTCAGCCACAGCATTCAGAGTAGGAAATGAAATACTGAGAGCACGATGGAAGAAGTGGATAGGCTCCATGGTCACTGGTGCATCTGTTCTCTGAGCATGATTCATGTCCTTCCCTTGGCTTGCTGATGGACATGCTTGGGCCTGTGAATAAGTGGAGGAAAAACATGATGCTGGTGGCAGAGAAATGTCTAATTACAATTTGGTGGACAGGGTAGCTTAGGGTTCATTTGGCCTGTGTGGTGGCCTCGACTGAATGCTATACCAGTGTGTGATTGTATTTAATGGGGAGCGAAGGGCTGGAAAATGCCACGCTTTGGTGCTTTGTGGTGGACTTGGGCAGCATGGTGGCAGGAGCTGGAGCGTGGCACCCAGCTGCCTGCAGAAAGCTGCATGCCTTGAGCTCCCGGCCCTGGCCGCAGGGCTGGGCAAGCTGCTCCTGCTCCCTTCTCTCCCTTGTCTGCACAGGTACAGAGCTGCAGGGGTTAGCTTTTGTTTTATTTTCCTTCTGCCTTTTTGCCCTGCTGATGCTGAAGATTGAAATCCGCTGCCAGGGGCTTATGAGCAACTGTGCGGAGTGAGACTCGGCCAGCTGGTTGGGAGGGCACAGACCTCGCCCTGGGAAACCTGTCCCGATCTCGACCGCTTCCCTGTGCCAGGAGTGCTGCTGGCAGCAGGCACATCCCTGCTCCAAACCGCAGTACTGCAGGCTGCTCAGAAAGGCACTGAGAGCTGCTGCTCAGCAGCTCCAGCTCCATTTCCCTCACTTTGGCTGCTGCGTGCTCCTGTAGCTGCTGGCTGGCCAGGCAGTGCTGCTGTGGGCTCTGCTGCGTGCCGCCAGTGGACAAAACCAAGGGGGCTCTCGCAGTTTTGCAGCTTTCCTCCCCTCATGCTGTTGGTCTCTGCTGCTGTGCTTGCTGCACTCTCAGCAAACTCTCCTTCACCAGCCCCATGGCACTGCGTGTCTTTGAAGTAACTGCTGAAGGTCATCGTGGTTACAAGTCGTGGGTTAGGAGCTGCATTTGAAAACTCCTAAAAGGAGCTATCACCATTTTTGCCCCATGAGCTTGATGTTAGAGTCATGTAACACAGCTGGCTGGAGGCTGCACCCACCCTGCGTGTGCTCCTGCTCGCTGTGTGCCAGCACAGCATCCCTGGAGTGCGGGCAGTGGCACTGTCCCATGTGCTGGGACGTGGTTGCTGCTCCTGGACTGGGGGCTGCCTGAGGCGGCATGCTGCTGAACCAGCTTCTGGGGGGAATGCTGTAGGAGCCCTGCGCTGCTGTCAGGATCGTGTTCCTTTTCCCATGGAGTGAGGAGACCCTGGCTGTTCGTTGCCTGCCCCATGGGGTTGGATGGAGCTGAGTGCACTGGGGAGGCATGGCTGGTAGAACTGTCACATGCATTGGTACTGTTTAATTCTCCCCAACCTTTTTTTTTCTTTTTTTTTAAAGAGCTGAAAATATTCTAAGGACAGGAGGCTGCTGGGAGCACAACTCCGCCTGCCCTGAGGCCTCCCATGGTGTGCTGCTCTGCACGCCTGCCCTGGACATGTGCACCCATGCGATATGTGTTCCCACCTGGCTTCTGGTTTCTCTCTGCCCTCTCTTTTCTCCCCTTAGTGCTGCCTTGTGTCCCTGCTCAGGAAAGTGGGGTCTGTGCCCCCATCCTGCTGGAGCCTGGGGGCAGCTTTGATGCAAAGCGCATTTGGCTGCACAGTGAGGTTGGGATGCTGGAGGGATCTGGGTTTCTGCAGCTGCATGTGCAGAGCTGGGAGGCTGCCTCTCCATATCCCGTGCTTGGGAAGGAAAAAATGTATGCCAGAGCTGCCTTGCAGCAAGCTTGCAGGCTCCCCAGCCCCCTGCCTCTCTGCTGCTGATTCTCTCTCACTAAACTACTGGGTTATTTTTAACTTGGAAGAATTACAACCCAAGATTTGCATTCTCTCCCCCCAGCGGAGGGCTGGAGGCAGGATGTGGGGGAGGCACTGCGGAGCGCTGGGAACACAGCTCACCGCCCCGCAGGATCCGTGCCAGGGGCTCACACCCCAGCAGCACTCTGCCTGCTGGGCCCTGCATGCCGAGACTGAAGTCTGCTCCCTGCCTGGGCTCTCAGCGTGGCCGAGGTGGAGCAGCTGCAGCCGCACAAACAAGCCCTGCTGCAGTGGCTATGGGGAGTGAGCCTGGTGTGGGGCTGCTGCTGCATTTGAAAACTCCTAAAAGGAGCTATCGCCATTTTTGCCCCATGTGCTTGATGTGAGAGTTATGTAGCACCACCCCTGCGGATCGAGGGCTTCTGGCAGGGCTGGGCACCTTCAGAGCATCCCATGGAGAAACTCTTGGGTGCCAAGCATGCTGCAGGGTGCTGTGCTGCCCGGTGCAGGTGGCTGTGCTGGGCCATGCCGAGCTGAGCCTGCTGGAGCCTGGATGGGAGGAACTGGGAGAAATGTTGCTCCTTCCCCCTTCCCTAGCTCTGCCTCTTTGGGGTTTTGCAGGTAGGTAATGCATCAGCCCACATCACTGCAGCGGGCTGCAAGGTGTGCAGGAGCCCTCTTTTGTCCAAGGACAGGGATGTACTTTCACAGAGCACCTGCTCCAGGTGGGCATGCAGGATTGTAGCAGTTGGGTCCCTCTGGGTTGTACCAGAGATCCTTGGGCTGCGAGCTCCCGGAGCTCCACTGGCTGAAATGTGCCTAGGAACAGGGGCTGGTGAGGGAGTGAGAGCCAAACAGGACCAGGCTGCTGTGGGTGCCTGTCTCGGCTCCTTGGTGACTAGGGGAAGGGTGCCGGTCAATCCAGGTGGTGGCTGCAGGACAGTGCAGGCCTGGAGCTCTGTTCCTGCTCTGTCCCAGGTGAACCCAGAGGTCTCCTCCTGCTGCTCACGTGCAGCGTGGATGTGCCAGCTAGCACAGATGGCTGCTCGGTGCCTGGGCTGTGCCTAGTTCTTGTTAGCTGCAAAGGGTACGGAGTCCTGATCTGTCCTTGCCGGTGTTAGTGCCTCAGCTCTGCGGAGGCTGAAAGGCTGCACATGAAGCCTCACCCTAACACAGAAACGATGTGGGCTGGCTGCAGTCCTTGAGCCTGGTCTCTGCTGGCAGGTTGGGACCCAGCCCTCTTGGCTCATCTCCTCTTTTCCTCCAAGCTGTGCCCAAGCACCAAGGAAATGTGCTGCTTTCTGTGTCAGAGCAGAGCTGCTGCTGAACATCAGTGATTTTATGGCACGGCTGTGCCATTCTCATCTCTTCTTTGTCTTGCTGCCTCTACAACTTGTCCTTCGGGGCTGAGTGTGACGTGTTGTGCCTGTTTGGGATCTGAATTTTCAAGGCATCCTTTCCATAATCAAAGCCGTGGGAGGGAGGAGAGCGAGAATCCACATGATGCTTTGGAAGCAAGGGAGGTTTGCACCCCCTGTCTGGTGGGAAGCGCCGCAGGGAGATGGAGGTGGGATGCTTCTTGCTGCCTCTGTGGCCATGGCCCTGGGCTGCTGCCTGCTTCTGCTCTGTGCCACTCCGCATCGCAGAAGCTTGGGATGTGTTCCAGTTCTGGGTATCTCTAGAAAGTGGAAAGAGGAGGTTTGGTGGGTGTATGAGCACTGGTGTTGCTGGCACCCATGGTGCCCTTCAGGAGGTGCCCTGTGAGCACTCCTGGTGCCCAGAATCCCATCTCTTGGCACGCTTCGTGCTTCCCTTGTGAGGAGCTGCGTGCCCCTTCTGCTCGTCTGCCTGAAAAGGATCAGCAGTCTCTGGGGACCTGGCGCTTGGGTTGGTTTTTGTTATAACTGCATACGTTGTTTCCTGACTGCAGCTTATTTCTGCAGATAAAAATCTGTTAGCTCTCCCCTTTGAAGAGGGAAGCCACCTGCCTGCCTCTTGCAGGCAGCTGAAAATGGCACTGTGCTGCAGGGATGTGTGTCTAATAAAGCAAAAATTTCTTGTCCGTGCTCAATAAGGAGCTTTCCTGGGAAGGTGCCATTGGTTTCTATAGACAGAGAGATCTCTCCTTTGTCTGAGTTTGCAGCCCCTTTGGCTGCGGCTGGAAAGTGTGTGGCAGGGCTGTGCCCCCACCTACCGGGGGCATCTGGGCTCGCTCGGCCACCCCACAGATTTTCCCTGCAGGAAATGAAAGTTGCTCTTTGGATAACGGAGAGGAATAAAACTTTCTTTCTGGAACGTCTCTGTGGCAGGGGGCACAGAGACTGTGCTGCTGTATGTGATGTTGTGTGGGGCACCTCTGGTGGGCGGTGGATATCCTGGTGATGAGAGAGCTTGCATCCTTTGGTTGGTTGGATTTGGATGCGCTGTGAAATCAGCTGGAGTTCCAGAAGTGAGAGCCCAAGAGCAAGTAGGGCATCACCTGAGAGCAATGTGGATGGTTCAGACTCATCCCATTGCCTGCTCTTGGAATATATAACCTGTGGGCATAGTCTTCTTCTGCTTGTTAACACATGTAATGTTCTGAGCTCGTTGGCTGTGAAGATTATCAGACTTGTGGGCCAGTCTAATTACAGCTCATTCCCACAAGATACATTTTAATATAATTCCATCTTAGGTGGTGTTGGTGCTTTGTGTGCTGGAGCTGCTCTACACAGCTGGAATAATCCTTGTCTAGCTCTCACTGTTTTGCAGTGCAAATCTTTGCAGTGCCTCAGGCTGCCTTTTTTGTAGGGTTTCAACGGGAATGAATATTGTTTTTGAGGAAGAAAAAGGCAAAATTTGATATTTTACCTGTCCTTGTAAGAATTCAGCCAGCATCAGCAAAGCATCAGTTTCTGAAAACAAACATTTGATTTAAAAAAATGCTGTTTGTCGCTGTGCTCTTATTCCCTTTGCACCTGAACGAAGGCAAGCAGGAGCCTGATTCTAGGGCTGCCTTGTGTTACCCTACATGGAGAAGTCGTCCTTTTCTCTAACCCAGCCCTTGTTTTCCTGCTGAATTGTACGCGAGGACCCCCCAGGCATTGCACAGGTGAAAGACTTCTCTCTTCCCAGCATCTTAGCAGCCCCCAGTTTGCTCTCAAAGCCCATTCCCAGCAGTCGAACAGCAACTCTTATCCTGCACTCCAGTCCCCAGCCTTCCTTGTCCCTTGGATGTGCCCCCGGAGCCATTTCACAAACCAAAGGCTTTCCCCCAGCATGGGGCTCCCAGCAGCATTTCCTTTTGGCAGCTCCTTTCCAGCCCCCCTCTGTCAGCAGCTCTGGCTTTCTCTTTCCCAGTGCTGTCCGTCCCTTCTGGAGGAGCTGCAGAGAAGGCTGCGAAGCCATTTCCAGCCCAGAGGTTTCTCCAAGCCCAGGTCTTTTCAGCTCCCGCTTGGATTTGGCAGCCCATTTCCAGTGCTGCTCCAGTCATTTCTCTGTGCTGTCCCTTTCCCTCAGTGTTACCCTAACCCTCATTTTAAAGTTGAACCTTTCAAAGCGGCTGCCATGCCAAAGACTATTCCCAGCCAAGGTCTCTTGGCAGCCTGTTTCTGACGGAAACCCTGGGCTTCCACCTTATGTCAGCCTTAGCCCTGGCCCTCATTTTGCATCTGAGTGCTAGATGTGAAAACCCCAGTGGAAGTTGTCCCAGCCCAGCTCTCTTGGCAGCCCCGTTCCAGCCACAGTCCAGCTACAGCCCTGCTCTCTGTCCCAGCCACTGCACTCACCTTGCTCTCATTTTCCTGCGGAACAGCAGAAAAGGCCCCACAGCCATTGCTGTGACAATGACTTCCACCAGCCCAGCTCTCTTGGTAGCCCCTGCTTTGCTGATGAAGCCCCAGTCCAGGCTTAGCTGTAAGCTCTATCTTTCATTCAACCCTAACTATTTTGTGGAAGGCTGTTGAGAAGACCCTCGCTCAAGCAAAGCTTTCTGCTAGTGCTGTGCTCCTGGCAGCCCTCAGCTTCCTGCGACGGCTCCCTCCGAGCTCTCCCCTTGCTTCCCTGCCATCCCCCAGCCCCAGGAGCTGGTCTCCAGCTGAGCTGTGGGGACAGCCTCCGAGTGATTTTCTGGACTGCTTTCACCCAGCCCAGCTCTCTTGGCAGCTCCCAGGTACTTCTGCAGCAGCTTTCAGCCCTGGTACAACTACAGCTCTGACTTTCTTTGACTTGGTGTCATCCTAACCCAATCTCAGGGCTGAATGTTGGACCAGACCTTCCTTATGGACAGTTTCTGCAAGCCCAGGTCGTTCCAAAGCCCCTCCTTCCTTCTGGTGAGCCCTTTCCAGCCCCATTCACATTGCAGCTTTTGGCTTTCTGTCAGCCCAAAAGTGAGGTTTACATCTGAACCTGAGGGCTGGGCAGGGGCTGCTGGAGGGAGGCTTCTCCCAGCTGGGTGCTTGGGCTGCTCCCACTTTGCTTTGACACCTTAAAATGCCATGTGCACATTTCTGGATATTTCTTTTTTAAACAAGTCAAGAAACCTTTATTTCAGAATGGAGCACTCAGGGGATTGTGCAACATGAACTCCTGTTTTTGTGTTTCCTTCTTGCTGGTGCTCTTGAGGAAGTGCAGCTCAGAGCCCTCCCTCTTGCAGGGCGATGAACGATGCCCATCACTGCACAAAAGTGCCCCTCCCTGGGTTTGGACCCAGGGTTTGGGTCTGGGTGCTGCTGCTAGCGTGCAGCAGGATCAGGCAGGGCTTCTGCCGTACTGCAGCAGCAGTTCACCTGTCAGTGCTCATGCCACCTTCGCTGAAGCATTTTGGGGCTTTTGAGAGCTTCCGCAGACATCCTGTGATCACCTGGGGAGAGGCTCTGCCCGGGCTGCAGCTGGTGCCACTGAGCGAGGAAGAAGCTCCTGAGCTGGCATCACATGTGGCTGTAAAGAATGTCAACAGCTTCATGGGTGTGATGGATTTTGCAGCATGTAAAGCAGTTTTAGAGCTCTCATGTGGCTGTTAGAGGTGACCTATGCAGGTTTTATGGCAGAGGAGCCAGGGGCAGGTTGCAGAGCAGTGAGGGGTACGGGTGCAAAGCTGGCGCTGCCTGTGGCTGGGTGCACTGCAGGCACTCTGGGAGGGCAGGGTGGGTGCTGGGGGGAAGGGGATGGGCGAAGGGTTGAATATTTTGTTTTCCTTGGGTGAAACTGCAGCATCCTAGGTGTGCTGGAAAATGGTTTCAAAAAAGCAAGCCTCTTTTTGAAACGGGTTCATTTTCTTAGGGCAAGCAAGACCATGGAAGAGAGTGGTGAGCTGAAAGCAGTCCCTCCTGCCTGCCCGTGCTGGGAGCACTGCCTGCCTTGATTGCTGTCCTCTTACCTGGCAAAGTTTGCGGAAAGGTGAAGGCAGCCCTGGGGCAATCCCCATAGCTGATGGAGCCATTGTAGGAGGCAGCGGCTGGGCGCAGTGAGGTGCTGCCCCATGAGCCACGTCCCAGCTGTGCTGCATCCCACCTGCCCACAGGAGCTGCACTGGAGCAGGCGTTGTGCAGCCTCTGTGCAGACCTCGCTGGAGCAGCCTCTGAGCTCGCTGTCATGTGAGGTGATGAGTATCAGAAATTACTCATTCTTCTGCGGTGAAATGAAGCACCTTCCATGCTGGAAGCAGGGCTGTGGGGTAACGCGCAGTGCCGTTGGAGCTTTGTGTGCTGCTGTGCTGCCTCTGGACTTCTGCAGCCCAATGCAGCACTCAGCTTCCCGGCAGACCAACGCAGCAGAAAAATGCTGCTTGTTGTGGCTGCAGACCGTAGCAATGTGGTACGTAAATGAAATTCTTACTAGAGAACATTCCTTGGGAGTTTGTTGTCCTTTAAGTTTCAAAACCAGACTAAAAATGTGCTCATTCCATGAAATGGGGGGACTGCTTTGGATGCTGACTTTGAAGCTGCTCCAAAATATGTTTGAACTGAGATCCATTTGGCAGTGAGGGGGGCCCTGAAGGGCTGCTTGTTCTGACGCCGAGGCATCCTGCGCAGAAGCACCGTCTCTCCCTGGGACAAAGAAACAGCACTGAGCCCTCCCAAATTTGCCTACTTGTTTTCAGACAGCCTCACCAACTCCTGTAAGCAGCAAACGCACACTGAAATTGCTCATCACGAGCAGAGTTTTGCTGTGGAGGTCTGAGTGCAGAAAGGCCTCGTGCCTCATCATTTTCAGCTTCAGACCTCTCTGGCTTGTGGCCGGCCTTGCTCTCAGTGCAGCTCCAGATACGCAGTGTGGTGCTGGGAGCTGGAGCCCATGGCTCCTTCTGGCTCTGTGGTGTGGCACTGCTGACCAGCTTGGCACAGGGTGATGCCAGAGCTGTGCCCAGGGTAATTCCACACGGCTCCTACCAATCGAGCTTGTGTTACATGTCTCCTCGAACAAGCTTGTGCTTTGTTTCCCTGCTTCAGAGCTGCTGTAGGAGCCAGAAAGGATGCATTGCCTGTGGAGCTGTGGAACCCCTGCCTGGCATGTGGTGGCTGGCTTGTGGAGCACCGCGGGGCTGAGGTAGGAGCTCCCTGAGGGCGGCAGCACAGAGCGACCATGGGAGCTGTTATGGTGTGATGGGAGCTCCAGAGCACAGCTCCTACTTCCAGGAGTGCTTGGGTTTTTGTTGACACCTTTTCTGCTGCACACAGGGATAGATGCTGGATGCTGCTGAGTACAGGAGCTGTACCTGCTGCTCCGGAACATCGCAGCTCTGCTTTGCCCAGGTGCTTCTTGTTCTCCTTCTGCAGTCTGGATGCAGCAGTGTGCATCTCCTAACCTGACATCAGGTCACGTTGCAGCTGCATGTATGAATGGAGTGCATTGCCCAGCCTGTGCTTTGGTTGCAGATTGCACTTGGGGGTGAGTGCACACGTGTGTGTTTTGTTTCCTTGGTGCTAGGCTTTCAGCAGGTGGTGTTCAGCAAGTGGGAACCTGGATGCTGTGGTGTGGAGACATTGTGTGGTAGAAAGTTTTGGAAGGTGCTTTGGCTGTTGTGCCCGGATCCTCCTCTCCTGACATGCAGTGGGACATAGGCAATGACAATCTGTCTGTCCATCAGGTGCAATCCTGACGCCGGCCCCAGCAGTGGCTTTGGCTTTGTCCTAGCCAGTCCCGGGGTTCCCTTCTGCTGCTACCCATGTTGGTGCTGGTCCTAGTTCACAGCCTCTCCGTGCCTGCTATGGTCTCCTAACATTGTTTTTCTCTGACTATGGTAGCACAGATGTGTCAGCACACTGCTTTGATGCTGCACGATGTGTCACGGCCAAGGCTCTGTGCCTTGCAGGCGGCAGCCCGGGTGCCCTGTAAGCACTGTGCGTATGCAGGCTGACAGGGACTAGCCTGCGGCCTCACCCTGTTACGGCTGTTGCTTCCTTCCCTAGACCTGCCTGGGGTGTTTCTGAAATGCATTTTCAGAGTTCTTCAATAGCTATGCAAAATGCAGTGAGTTTTGGAGCAGGGAAGATTTGTCTTCAGGTTTACAAGTCTGGGCCACCTCTGTTCCCTGTGCCTTTGCAATCAGCTCATTTTCAACACTCCTTTTCTCCCTGACACTCATCTTGAAAATCTGTTCTCCTATTTCTAAGGAAAAACAGAGGGGCACTGCTGTGCAGGGACGTGCTCTGGTGGAGCTGTGTGCACCGAGCAGAGAGGTGCTTGCTCCTCGTACGAGCCACGATAGGTTTGTCCTGGTAGATCTGGTGGTCAGAGCACTCTGCTTGTCTGCAGGATGCTCGGAGCTTGTGAAACTGTGAAAGTGAGTCCTTCAGCTGCAGAACAGAGCCCAGCCACTCATGCAAGGAGCCCAGAGAGGGGAAGAGCGCGCGACTGCTGCTTGGTCCTGGGGTGGTGTTGGCTCAGATGTGGAAACTGCTGATCGTGTTTCTGGCTTGTGCACAAATGCTTCAGCTCTTGGCGAGGCACAGGCAGGCATGCCAGAAAGTCCAGGCATGATGTGGTGTCAGTGGTGTAAGAGATGTTGTGCTCTTGCAAAACAAAAAAAATAAATTCCAGGGAAGATGCTGGTAACCTGATGTGCCCCAAATTGTGTAACCACGAACGTCACTGCTAGCAGCAGATGCTTTGTAGAGGCCATGCCATAGCGAGATGGTCTGCTTGCATAGAGGGACAGCGCAGCTCTGGGCACCGCTTTGCTGCTTGCTTCAGATGCAACCGGACAGCTCCCGAGTGCCTGGCAGCACGTGGGCACAGCGCCCGGCGGGACCTGCTGTGCAGCAGGAGCTGCCTGTCCTGGGGTGGGCACGCCGTGCTGGCTGGCAGCACCAGTGTGGGACCCGTGCCACTCCTATTGGGTTCAAAAGGCAGGAAAACTCCAGCGCAGAGTGAAAACTCCCGTTAGTGATGGTGGCAATAAAGCTGAGTCTAGCAGCCTGGAGCACTTAGATGAGTAGTGAGAACATGTTGATCTCCATATGAAAACCATAAGCTCATTTAGAAAATTGGGCTGCCTCTTTTGAGATTAGAGTTTCTCTTTAATCTGCAAATACTTAATTAGCGTGGAAATGGCTAGCTAAATGGGGCTTGAAGTGTATACATCCACATGCCAGCATGGTGGTGCTCCTTGGCAGGTGGTGAAGCTCCAAGGCCAGGCCAGGTGCTTGGGCAGCAGAAACTTCAGAGCACGAGGCCGCACACAGACAGACATGGCCCTTCCCTCCCCCTGGCCAGTGATGGCAGATTCATGGGACTGTTACTAAAAACCATAACCAAGAAAGCTCTCCAAACCAAATGACAGTTTAGACAGCTGACACTTGTTTATTACAGCACTGGGTGCATGGGGATCTCACCACGAAGTGTGCATGCCCCAGAGCTAAATCACCCTCATTATATGCATTTAAGCCTTTGAATTTAAGTCTTTTGTTATCAGGAGCATTAGGAATGTGTGTCAACAGCAGCTCTCTGGTGTTTGGATTCACGCGTGGCCGTCATGGCTCTGGTCAAGGGCCAGCTCCCAAAGCCAGGAGCACATCATGCCTGGCGCTGCAGGGCCCTGTGAGGACCCAAGGGGACAGCCGAGTGGGCAGCTCTGAGTGTCAGGAGACCAAGCACCTCTGCTGATGCTGGCAGTGACTTGGCTGGGTTTTTCCTTGTGCTGGAAGGGCTTTGCTCTTTGTCAAAGCTGATATCTCTGTTAAAGCTGTATCCTCTGGGACTAACGAACATCTCAGCTTTGATTTTCCAAGACAGATGCTTGCACTGGTTTTGGTGCTGTGGAAATCAGCTGGGTGTATTGTAGGGCTGGCGCTGGGTATCCGCTGGAATCAAGAACAGGGCATAGCAGACCTGCGTCTGGGGCTTAGGACTGCTCCTGAGTACAACTTGGACTTGGTCGGTGCAGCTCTGTCCTGTGGCCTGTGGGGACAGCTCCTGCCTTGTCTCCCTGCCAAGGTGTGTGCCAAGAAGAGCCCCACGTGCTTCACAACATTGGTCACAGGGAAACATCCTCCAGTGTCCCCTCTTGAACCTCTTCGCTTGTCCCCTCCTGTCCCCGTCCTCATTCAGAGCCTGCCAGCGACAGGCCAGGCACTAGCTGGCTGTTGCTGTGTGCCAGTACTGCTGGCCGTGGCTTGTCTAGCATGGGGCTGTGCTGCTGCCATGCCTCCTGCAGCCCTCTGGGGCTGGGGCTGCCTGTATCCTGCCATGCTGCAGTGAGCTGCAGGAGTGCTTTTTGGTGCTAACTTTTCCTTGGGAAAAGCTGCTTATGGGCACTTTGTGTGCATGTTGTGCAGGCAGCAGAGTCTGTGCCTGCTCCCTGGGGAAATGAGACATCAGGAACAGGCAGCCCCAGGCGGTGCTGGGATGGTGCTGGAGGAGCAGCAGCTGCAGGAGAGAGGCCGGATGGGTGGGAGGCCAGCAGGGCCGTTAGCAGTGGGGCCTGGTAGCCCACAGTGGGGCTCTGGAGCGGCCGCTGGTTCTGTGGGCATCTTGCACAGCACCTCCTGGCATCCCCCTGCCCTCCTATTCAGCTGCTGGCACCGCCTGTGTCAAAAAGAAGCTGAATAGAAAGTGGTGATCGTGCTGGGACGTGGGACGCTGAGTGTGTCTGATCCATAATGTATCATGTTTGTTTTATTTGAATCAAAGAACATGAAGAGCAGGAAGAGAGTACTAGTGCCTTCAAGAGTTGGAGAGCCCAAGATCCATCTTCTGGGCTACCTCGGAAAAAAATCTGTGAACGAGAGGCTGGAAAGCAGAGCCAGGGCTAAGAGCATCTCCAGCCTGGGGACCTGGAGGGAGCTGGAGGGGCACAGTCTGATGGTGAGGAAGGGTCATCTGAGAGCCTGGGAGCCTCCTGCAGCCCAGAGGCCTCTGAAAGTGGAACCAAACCCAGATTTTAGCCATTTCTTGCTCTGAGCAAACTCTTGGGCTGGGGCTGCTCTCTACTGGAGCCTGGCAGGATTGTTCTGAGCTGCAGCGGCTGCTGAGCCTGATACTTCTTGCCTGAGCCTTTGTGGGCAGCTGTGCATGTCTGCCTAGCCTGTGTGAGCTCCCTGACCTCTGGGCCTTCTGGGCCATGTCTTGTCAGACAGATGGGACTGGCAGACTTGGCTGTAAGGCAAGGAGAAGTTCTGTGCCATCCCATCCAGATGTTGTCAAAATCATCCCTGCTCAGCTGGTGGCACTTGGATGCCTTTACTTCCACCAAGCTTGGCCTTCCCATGGGACATGCTGGCCTGGTTTTTGCCAGATAGCCAGGATGGGAATTGGAAGCCTTTGGCTCTTCTCCCTGGTGTGTGGCAGGGGTGAGCTGTGGAGGCCGGGAAGGACCAGTATCACCACACAGGATCGGTCCCCTCAGGTGCTCCTCACATTGGGCTCTTGCTCTGAGAAGAGGCCCAGGAGATCAGAGGGGAGCAGTGGCTCTGGGTTTTGGTAATGTCTGTTCCCAGCTTAGAGCCTGTGCTGGGCAGGGACGCTCGGCATGGGGGAAGGAAGGATCAGTGGTCTGTGGTGAGCCCTTGTGCCATGCTGCATGGAATGGGGTTTGCATGATATGGGAGGGAAATGAGACACGTGTTTGTTGGATTTGTGTCTCAAATGCGTCTGGGCTCCCTGGCTCCCATTCTTGGTACTGTGGGAGCAGAGACCTGCTGGCCTTTGGGAAGTGTCTGCTGGAGTGGGGGCTCCGGCAAGGCCTGACAGCTCTGTTGGATCACCATGGTAAGGCTGCATTGGGCAGGGCGTGGGGCTGAAACTACGCTGTTTCTCTTTGACTCTCCCTATGGCGAACAGTTCCGAGTCCAGGTGTGCTTCCTGCCTGTCCCTGGCCGTGGGAGCACAGGGGTAGCCCTCGCCTCTGGGCATGCTGGACTCCTGTATCCTTTCTGCAGATATCTCACTCCTGTCATCGCAGCTTGGCACAGCTGGTTGATTTGCTGCTTCCCTTTGCTGCTGCAGGGCTGGCAGCATCTGGCAGGTCTCCCAGGTCCTAATGTGGGGTTTGGGCAGTGGTGGGCTGGAGGGCAATTCTGCAAGGCTCAGGTGCTCCACTTTGTGCTGAGACTGTGAGCGTGAAGCTCGGTTTGGGTAGCACTGAGTTGCACGGGGTTGTGTGGCCACATTTCACTGCTGCAGCCTTATTGCTCTGAGTGGGTCTGGGGTTTGCATGGCCACTTGGGGGGGTGAGGTGGAAGGTTTGAGTGTGTTGGGTTCACTGGTCTTTTTATTGTCAATTTTTTGTTGTATTCTGTCTTACAGAAGTAACATTCATCCCAGATTTGATGATAATGAAAATACAGAAAAAAGACAAACAGGTTTGTGACCCTCTCTCCTTCTCCTAACTCAGCTCCGAGGCACTGGGAGCTTGTGCTGTGTTGTTGCAGTGGATGTGCGGTGGGAAGGGGGCAGAGGGGGGTCACTGCATTTCCAGTGAGGGCCACAGCTCAGGATGCTGAAATTTGACCAGAGCTGCAGCCTGGAGTGGATAAATCTTACTTGGGTGATTGGACACAGTAGGATTTGTGTTCAGTAATGGAAATGCTCTTGATTTGGTCCTGGTCCCTGTGTAGAAGCAGCCTTTCTTTCCCCCAGAGTTACTAGTTCTGGCTCTTGTTTGAATCTCATCGTGCTTATGTTACAGAAATGCATGTTTGCTGTGATTGCTGCTAATAACGTAATGCTCTGGGGCTGACACTGCTGGGGAGGCTGGGGACCAGCACATCTGCGATGCTGCAAGAGCTTGGCCAGCAAATCTTCCCTTGCTCAGAAATAATCCCATCCCACCAAGCTGCCATTTCCGAATTGCTGCATCAGATTGCAACTACCTGCTGGTCCCAGTGGAGATTTATGAGCCAGTGGTCTTTGTATTAACTGCATGCACAGGAAAACCTGGCCATTGTTGCTCTGGGAAGGGGGAAGGGACCTGTTACACATGTGCAGACTGCCGACGGGATTGAAATATGGCTGGGGCTATAAAACAGCCCACTCTGCCCTGAGCTGATTTGTGCCGTGCTGCTTTGATGGGAAACCACAAAGCTGAACACGGAGCTTAGGGATGAATCTGCTGGAGAGCACAAACTGGTGCTGTTCCTGCTGTGGAGCAGTGCTCGGTGCCACTTAGGGCAACGCTTTGTGGCTGTGTCGTGTTGGCAGGGAGGAGGAATGGGGAAGGATTTGGAAAAGCTATGTGGCCATGATACGAGATTGTGATACGTGAAGGAAGGAGTGTGTGCAGTCAGCTGGTATGGTAAGGAGTTTAATAACTGCATGTCCTAAAGATGCTGCGAGGAGGCAGAGCCAGCCTCAAGCTGAGGGTGGGAGCACAGCAGGCCTGGGCTCTGCTGCCAGACGGGGCCTTGGGACACACCTGTGTGAGACCTGTCTGCCCAGGTAGAAGATTCCCACACTTGTGTAGCAGCTTTGGCTGCTCTGTAAATGGGATTGCTGAAATGATGTGGGGTTTGAGCACAGCAAAACCATCCTCCTCCCACATTTGGAGGTTTTTAAATAGCTCAGTTGTCAGTGCTTTGTACAACTGTCCCTGCAGATCAAGTCTGGGAGGGTGATAAAGGCAAACTAGCACGAGGAAGATGATGTAGGGTCGAGCTGTCCATCTTGTGTGCTCTCTGAACCAGCAGCAGCGTGGGACATTCCTTACAGCGTGTCACGGAGTGCGCTGCAGCGTTCCCAGGGTCATCAGCTCTGCAAGAACTGTGTGGGGATGTCCCCTTTCCTGAGAGGCCGGGGCAGCACTGACAGCTGCCAGGGTGAGCTCTGTGTATGGGAGGAAGCTGCCAGCTGCTCACCTGTGGGATCTCAGCTGGGCTGTCACCCTGCAGGTGGCTGTTCAGGCCCATGGGACCGTGGGGCACTGCAGGGGCTGGCAGAGTGCTGGCACCCTTTGTGTTAGTGACAGATGCTGGGAGAGCTGTTGGCTTCCTTTGAGTTGGGTTCTGGATGTGCTCCCGGCAGGCCTGGCGGCCCAGGCAGTGCCCCAGGACAGCACCAGCTGAGGGGCCCTGCTTGGCATTCAGGGCCTATGTTGGCATGATTCTTCTTCCCTAGCAGTGCTCAGAATTCCAGGGGGTTTGTCACCAGGCTGTGACTAACTTGTGAAACTGGTCACTTCCCTCATGACTGGTGATGGGACGTGCCGGGACACCTTGTCCGCTGGTAGAGCAGGAGAAGCATCAGGCTGGGGACTCACACCTGCAGCACTGCATCCAGCCCTGGGGTCGCCAGCACAAGGACACAGAGCTGCTGGAGTGTGTCCATAGGAGGACACAAAGATGCTCAGGGGGCTGGAGCACTTCTGCTGTGGAGACAGGTCGAGGGAGCCAGGGGTGTTCTGCTGGAGAGGAGAGGGCTCTGGGGAGACCTCCGTGCGGCCTTCCGGTGCTTGAAGGGAGCTCATGAAAAGCTGGTCTCCCTCCTGTTTACACGGTCTGATAGTGATAGGACAAGGGGGTGGCTTTAATAAAAGAGGGTAGATTTAGTTCAGATGTGAGGAGAAGATTCTTTACCCAGAGGTGGTGAGGCCCTGGCACTGCTACCCAGAGAATTTGGGGATGCCCCATCCCTGGAGGTGCCCAAGGTCGTGACTTGGCCCTGGGCAGCTTGAACTGGCATTGGGCAGCCAGCCCATGGCAGGGGTTCTGGCTGGGGCCTGTGAGGGCCCTTCTCACCCAGCCACGCTGGGATTCTATGATTTCCTCTGAGGTTCAGTGGCTGTGGCAGCCCCATCCATCCCTGGCTGTGTCCTGCTCCCTGGGCACCAAGGGCGCTGCTTACTTTCTGCCACATTAGCAGGGCACTGCTCCTACTAATTTCTGCCAAGCTCTGACTTGTTGAGTAATGTGAGAAATACTGAACTAAAATGGGATTATCCCATGGTGCCTGTAAATCTCTACAGCTGCCGTGGAAATGGCCCCGTCCTGCTTGTGCTGTTGGAGCAGAGCAGCATGTGTCCCTGGCTCCTGCCTGCCCTGGGAGCTCCTCTGGTTTGAGCCTGGGCGTGCAGGTGAGGCTGTGGGGGCAGGTGGGAACAGCCCGGGACTGTGGGGAACACAGCCTGGAGGCTCCGCTTTGCCTTTGCTTCCAGTACTCACTGCTTTTCCCTGAGTGTTATGGGTCTGTTTTATTGAAACGTGAACTTTGGTGTTTCCCCTACTGCAGACTGTGTCAAGGGCCATAAACAGAGCTCACCTGACAGCAGCAGGACCTCGTGCAGGGGCTGGGGCACCCTGTGGGCGTTTGTGGCTCAGTCCCAAGCTGTGTCCCTGGGCTCCTGGCATTCCCTCAGGTGAGTGGGGAGCGGTGGGGGTGCCCTGTTCCTCCTGCCGGCCCCCACAGTCCCCACCCTGGGGTGCTTACCCCGCTGCTGCACATGGTTCTCTGCAGGGCCCGTGGTTCCTGCCTCCCTGTGCACATTGCATTGCTGGCTGTGCCCCAGGGCAGAGCTCCCCAGCTGAGGGCTGTGGCTCACGGAGCGCCTTGGGAATGGAGCCAGCCTCTACCTCCGTCACGCCCATCCCGTGCTGGCTGCGGAGCCTGCTCGGAGACATGACGGAGGGTGGCACTTGGGTATTTTTAGCTTCTGCTGCATTGCATTAAGAGCTGGGAAAAGGGGTGTGGACAGCTGATGAGAGGATGCACCAGCCCGTGCTGTGCTGCCGGCGGGACTGCAGCTGCCAGTGAGGGTGGCTTGACAGCCTGTGGAAATACTGCATGTGGGAAAGACTGCCTTCTGCATCCCTCTGGTACCCTGTGACCGGCCATGGGGACAGGCAGACAGAGCTGGGGATGGGGCCCACTGGCTGGGTAACGTTGGTACTGCAGGGAGAGGCAGCTGGTAGGGGCAAAGGTTGGCCCCTGGATGTTGGGCTCTGCGTTAGGAAACCTGTTGGTGGACCCTTTTGTCATGGTCCCTGCTGAGGCTCCCTGTGTAGGACAGGTCTCTGTGAGGTATGAGCCAGGCCTGGCGGGTGTCCCCAGGCATCCTGCTGCCGGAGGCTGCAGCAGAAGGGCGTTGAATGGTGGTAGAGCTTGCAGGACACTGGAAGCAAAGGACAACATGTGGCACAGCCACTGCTGCTGGCTGCAGTCCCATGCCCTGCAGGAGCACGCTGTGTGGGTGCCATCTAACCAAGGGAGCTGTGGGTGGTGCACAGGAGAACGGCTGGGCAGTCTGCGCTGCTGGGTGCCCACCACCGCCTCCCTTGGGGCTGTGCATGAGGAGCGGCCCAGCCCGGAGCTGCCCCCTGTGCAGGTGCTGGGCTGGCAGTGGGCACGTACCAGCTGTGCCCCCCCAGCCGTGCCCCCTTGCCGGTCCTCATGGCACTGGGCTGTGGGCAGCCCCACTGCTGCCCCTCTGCCGTGCTGGTTTCCCTCAAGTCCTGAATAAAAGCGGCAAAGTCAAGTCAGGCTGTGACTCCTAATGAAATAAACCAATTTCAAGTTAAGGAAACGCACCCTTAAGGCCCATCTTGAACTCAGCTTTGCCCTCTTATGGGGTCATGCAATTATGAGTGCTCTCCGTTACCCCCCAAAAAGCTGTAAGGGCTTTAAGCACTTACTTGCTCCCGACTTTGTCAGTAGTTCGACACGTGGGAGAAGACTGCATGCAGCTGCTGGGGGACTTCCCTCTACCAAAAGTGATTTGTGGAAGGTTCCGCTGGAAATTAAAAATGTGTCCAAACTATACATAGAAGTGTATTCTGAAAGTGTCGAATCATTACAGTCCTCACCAATAAAAACAAAAAAAAACAATTGAGAGAGAATTCAAAGGAACAGTCCTAAGGATAAACCTGGTGCAGGGAAACAGGAGAGGGGGAGGGGGAGGGGTGCCAGGTGGGGGGAGCTCTGTACTTCTCCCTTCCCCTCCAGAATCCCCCAGGAGGAAGCAGCAAAGCTCTCCTGGTCACACATGTACACGAGAAGACGTGTGGAAGGCTGCTGAGTGTAAAAAGATGTTTTTGCTTTAATTAAAAAAGTTGGAGTGAGGAAAGGGATACATACTGGGAATTTAAAATAAACCCATAACAAGGCAGGGCTAAAAATATTTTAAAGAGTTGCTTGCTAAAAGCATGAAATCTAATAATAGGTTCTTTTTCAAATATCTCGAGACCACAACGCCTTTAAGGGTCTGTGGGTGGAGAACGGCTGCGTGGCAGCGGTGCCGGGGCAGGGGCATGGCCGTCCCCGGTGGCGTGTGCATAGGGCTTGCCTTAAATTACAGCTAACGTGGCAGAAAGTAAGCAGCGCCCTTGGTGCCCAGGGAGCAGGACACAGCTGGGAACGCTGCCCAGGGATGGATGGGGCTGCCACAGCCACTGAACCTCAGAAGAAATCATAGAATCCCAGCGTGGCTGGATGAGAAGGGCCCTCACAGGCCCCAGCCTGCCATGGGCTGGCTGCCCAACACCAGTTCAAGCTGCCCAGGGCCCAGCCGTGGCTGTGGGTTTATGGTAAGGATGAGGTGAGTGCACCACTATGTTGCACACAGAGTCTGTGCTGCTGCTGAGCGTGTTCCTCGCCAGGTGCTGTTAAAGGAGATGTGCAGTCTTCTGACAGGAGGCCTTCTGTGTACGAATGACGGGTTAAAGAAGAGGATCCGTGTGTAGGAGAGCACTTGGCTTTCACAGGGCAGCACAGGAGCAGTGTGTGTGGAGTGCTGTTCTGGTGCGTGGTCCTCCTGCTGCGGGTATGTGAAGTGGTGAGATGGAGGCAGAGTTGGGAGAGCTGAAGAAAAATCTTGCCAAGTAACACGTAGGGGTACCACCATATCATAGCATCCCAGCACGGCTGGGATGGAAAGGCCCCCACAGCCCCACACCTGCTGTGGGCTGGGTGCCCCCCCAGCTCGGGTTGCCCAGGGCCCAGCCGTGGCCTCGGACACCTGCAGGGCTGGGGCACCCACAGCTCTGGGCAGCAGTGCTGGGGCCATGCTGCCTCTGGGTAAAGAACTTCCTCGCATCCCTGACCTGAATCTCCCCTCTTTCAGTTTAAACTCGTTCCCTGTTATGCTGTCTGCTCCTGTGAAGAGTCACTCTCCCTCCTGTTTATGTGCATTCATTCTTTTGGGGCTGTTCTTGCTCCTGGAGGAGGTTGTAAAGCACTAAGAGGGTTTTGCTCTGCCTGCAGTGGTTTGCAAAGAGAGAGAGAACAGAGCTGTACCCTTCTGCTGCTCCATGGTCCATCTTTGATGCCGAGTACTTTCCTGCTGCCAGCCCAGGCAAGTAGTTGAGAGATGGAGCAGCTGGTGTCCACAGAGAGGGGGGCACCTGTGCCAGAGCTGAGCAGGGAGCTCTGCGGGGGAAGAGAGGGGCAAGCAGGGAACGGGGCAGAGAGGGCAGCGAGGAGACTCTTGTATTCACCCCTTGAGAACCAGAAGCCACGCAGGAGGGCAGCAGGGTTCAAACAAAATGAGCTTGTCTTTTCCCACATCTTACCAGTTGGTAGCACAGAATGCTGCCGGGCGCGTGGAGCCTGTGGTTACAAAGGGCTGTGGGGCTGCAGAGGGCTGGCAGGACTATGCCAGGTGAGCTGCAGGCACACTCTGAAGCCATGAAGGAGCACAGACAGCACCTGCACTGCTTTCCCAGGCTTTTCCTCTTGGCTTTTGCTGGGAAGAAGCCAGGATAAGCTGAACCTTATCAAAGGAAGCAGGAAGAGCCTGTCCCTTGCTCTCCCCGTTGCAACAAACCAACTGCAAATGGCAGCAAGCACAGCGCAGGTGGGCAGCAGGAGTGTGCCGCAGCCTCATGGCAGTGCAGCAGCGTTCCGCCCTTGAGGCAGACCAAATCATTGCTGTGGGTGCAGCAGGGTGTCTGGGCTGGCAGCCCTTATCCAGCCTATCTGAAGGTGCCTGGTTTTGGTGTCCCTGTGTTCTGCTGCTGCCTGTGTGAGCCATATGTTGCTCGGTCCTAAGGCTGCTGGTTGTGGCCCTCTCACTGCGCAGCAGCTTCGGGCTGTTCTGGTGGCAGATGTGTACTGCTGGCTGCTCCCAGAGCTCTGCTGTGACCCACCTGGCAGGCTCTGGTGACAGCTGCCTGCGGGGTGCCCTGTGGCCAGCGCTGGCCTTGGGGCATACAGCCCACAGCACTGCCTGGGGCTCTGGTGGTGCTTGGAGCTGGAGCAGCTGCTGGCAGCCCGGGGCAATGGAGCAGGAGAAGGATTCCTGCCTTGTGCTCTCCTTCTCAGAGATTTTTGACTTTTTGCTGTTTGTTTCTGTGAAGCTCTTGCCTTCCTGTCACAGCACCCTTTGCGGCAGGCTGGGATGTCTCCACGTGCTGACACCAAAGCAGTGTGCTCATGCTCAGTGAGCAACAGTGCCTGGAGCACGTGTGCTCCTCTCCAAGACTTCTGTGCAGTGTGAGAGGTACAGGATGCCCTGCAGCCTGTGGCCATGTGTGGATGTCCCGCTGCTCAGGCAGACGGCATGGAGTGATGGCTTTCTGGGAAGAGCTGATGCATGAGAGGAACCCATTGCCCATGCCCAGCCATCGTAGTTCAGTGTGGGACTGAGTTTGGCTCAGGAGCAGCTCGCCCTCCTGCCATGCCGGGATGCTGGAGGCTGGCTCTCTTATCTGGTACCCGTGCTTGGCTGTTTTTCAGTGGAAAAGCAGAAGGAGATCCATTCTCATGGGGTCTGCACGCTTTGTAGCTAATCCAGTACATTGTTCCAGCTGATCCCCAGCTTGGGCAGCCTGCAACGTCTGAGAGGTGCAAAGGCTGCGGCTGAGAATGACCCTGTTGCTCAGTCCCTGGGCTTGGAGGCAGCACCTGTAGTGCAGTGTTTCTCCTTGCAATAAAAAAGTTTCTCAGCTGCCTGGGAGCACAGTGCCACGTGGGTATCAGTGCTGTGCTGCCCAGTGGCGGGGCAGCCTGGCAGGGCTGCTCTGTGTCACACAGTGCTTCTGCTAATCTGAATTAGAAGTGAGTGCGCAGAGTGCTCTGTGCTTGGACCGCTGTGAATGGGTTCCAGCCTCAGCCTATGGGATGTAAATATTTACAAGCCCCAGCAGCTCTGGAATACCCAAGGAGCTGGATGAGACTGGAAGTCCCAGGGCTGCCAGAGACTGCTTCAGGATGGGTCCTGCCCTCAGGAAGCAGCTGTCCTGGCACGGGGCAGGAGGATGTGGGGTGCCAGGAGGCCTTGGGCCTGGTGCGTGGGCTCAGGGTCTCTGTAGGGTCAGGGTCCGCGGGGTGCGGCCAAATCAGGGCTGTGCTTGGGGATGCAGGAGAGGTGCCAGGCTGAGATCCGTGGCCTGTCCTGCTGTGCCGCTGTCAAGCAGGACTGGGGCTCCTGCCCATGGAGCTGTCTGCGTGGGGTGGCCAGCAGGTCCCCTGCACGTTGAGGGGCATGGCTCACATAGCACGCTGGCATGGAAAGCTTTGCTGGGTCTGTAGCCCAGCATCACCTCTGCAAATAACTGCTGCTTCTATCTGTGGCATTTGCTTCACACAATTCCTTTCTGTTCTCTCTGCAGCCACCCAGCTTAAAAGTTCTGAGCCACTCCCCAATGTCGGATGCCTCGGACACCTGGGAGTGCAAGGCACAGGGCCCCTTGGCCAGCAGTGAAGAGCAGGAGTCACACCAGGCCACGGCCACAGACGCAGGTGGGCAGTGTCAGTGCCCCGAGGAGCAGCCCGACGGGGCTCTGCTGCGACGGCCAAGTGCCCAGAACGGGATGCAGGACACTGGGGCCGTGGGCACGGGGGTGAAGAAGAAACGGAAGAAAAAGGATCTGGGAGAGCAGGAAGGAGGAGAAAAAGCAACTGTGGAGGTGAAACCAAAGAGGAGAAGAGAGCCTAAAGAACCAAAAGAGCCTAAAAAGGCCAAGGAGCCCAAGAAGCAGAAGGAGCCCAAGCAGAGGGAGGTAGCCAAGAAGCCCCGGAAGCCTCGGGAGCCCAAAGCTCCCAAGGAGCCTAAAGACAGGAAGAGCGGTTCTGAGCCTGGCCCCAGAACAAGGCCCAGGAAGAGCAGGTGGGTGCTGCTGTGACCTGGGCTTGGTGCCTGGCAGGGGCTGTGGGCTCCAGGGGCTGGTGTGGGGTGCGCCCTGGGGATGGAGCTGCCCCCACAGTGGCCATGGCTTGTAGCAGAGCTGTGGCTGGGAGGCCTGAGGGCTCCCTCATGCTGCACAGCTGAACACCACTGCCTCTGGTAATTCCTCATCCTATTAATTAACATCATTGGCCAGAAGAGGAGCTCTGATTTCTTTTTAATTGGGAATGTGTGCAGATAGCAGAGCAGGTCTCAACTGGCATCATTTGATTTACTGTCAAGGACTCGCAATGTTTTTGGAGAGTCCTGTATAAGGCAGGCTTATTGATTGGAGCCGGGCCCTCCTCGTGTGCTGTAAATAACCCATAGGATTAATGTATTTGTGCCAGAAATGAGATTAGTACAGGATCCAGCTCGGATTTTTTCATCAAAACCTTTCTTTATTGGAAGACATCAGTTTGGTAGAGCTTCTTGAAGGAATTTTCCTGGAAACAGTCACCAGAACAGGCTTCCCAGTGTCCACTGCATCCCCCACCTGCTTCCCTCCTGCCATGGTTGTCTGCATGCAGGATGGGATGGAGCCCCAGATCTTCCCTGCCCCAGGGGCCGTAGCTCCTTTGTAGCTCACTTGTGGCTGGAGGAGAAGCTGTGCCAGGGCGTCCATATCCGGGGCTCAAGTGGCTGACACAGCTCCCACAGCAGGCTGGTGGGGAGCTCAACAGGTGAGAGCTGCGCTCTGCCCCTGGTGGAGCACCCACAGCTGAGCTGCACAGTGCTGTGGCTTCTGCTCTTCCTCGAGCCCAGTGCTCTCCGCACAAGGAATGCCTGGCCCCGTGTCGTGGGCTGGTGAGATGTGGATGACAGGTCAAGCAGAGAGTGCCCGAGAGCAGAGAGCAGGGAGGCTGGTCCTAGGGAGCAGGGCTGGAGCAGAGTGGAGAAGAGAAGGATGAGGCATGTGCAGAGGCAGCATTCAGTGCCCAGAAGGATCATCCTGTTCCTAGGAAGCACAAACTGCAGTCTCAGACTCAGAGCACCTGCAGGGTCAGCGCCTGCTCTTAACCCTCCCTGTTTCCAAAAATCGGGATTTCTGTTTGCTCTGTGTGGCCCGTGGGCCAGCCAGGCGGTGTGGTCACCGTGTCCTGCAGGATGGGTGAGCACGCTGCTCTCCCGGAGCCCGCACCTTGGCGCCAAGCCCAGCCTGGCCTCGTGCCCGGCTCACAGGGCTGCTGTGGCCTTTCCTGGCAGGAGGCTGAACTGGAGGCCTCAAAGGCAGCTTGTTTCAACCTTTGCCAGAGGTGAAGGATGCAGCTGGCAGCCTTTTCTAGTGCCGCCTCTGCTGTGCCCATAAGAAACTGCCGTGTGGGTGGTTTACACACATGCACCCAGTGGTGGAACCTTGGGGTCCAGGCCAGCGGAGGGGAAGCTTGGGAAAGAGCAGACCTTGGAGGCCGGGGTCCAGCTGTTGTCCAAGAGCCTGCTGCCACCTGACAGGTCCCTTGGTTGCCAGCAGTGCCTTCACACAGTGCTAGAGGCAGCCTGCGACAGCGTGACCTGCCTGCTGTGGCAGCAGCCTGGTTGGCCAGGCAAGGAGATGTGGTGGGGTCATGCCAGCTGCAGTCTGGGGGCCGCTGTCCCTGCTGCAGAAGGCGAGGCAGGGCCTGTTATGAGCCTCTTGGATGGTTGCCTTGGCCTTTGGCTCAGCAGCCAGCGAATGAACCCACCTTAAGCAGGAACAGGTGCTGGCTGCAGACACCCCGAGGCGGAATGGAGAGCCTGCTCCCAACCGCGGAGAGGGCTGGGGACGTGGGGCACCAGTGCGAGAGCTCTATGCCAAGCAGGCGACTGGTGGGGCGGGCGCTCCATTAGAAGGGAATGATTGCTGGGAGTCCTCTAAGTGGCAGATAATGGTGGCATAATTTCTTCTAAATTATTTCTAATCACAGCCAACTACTGTCTCATGAATGGAGCAGTTGTTAATTGTGACTTGCAAATCAATATCTCTGGAGTTATTGCTCAGGTGGAAGCAGTGCTCTCCGTGCATTTTCAGGGCCTCTAATTGAACTGCTACTACACAGCCAGGTCAAATTTGGCCTGAACAGCTGATTTTTAACTGTGTGGCTTTTTCTTGCCCCAGACAAGCATGATTATCTCACGAAACGGGGACAAAACCTCAGCAGGGCTTTGAAACCGATTGTTCTCTGCAGCTGTGCAAGTCTTGGATGTGGAGGGGCTGCTGGCAAGAGCAGTAGGCAGCTCTGTTCCCTGGCTTCTTGCTCAGCCTGGGGACAGGCACCAGCTCCTGGAAATCTTTCCCTTAGCAGTGTTTGTTGCAGTGGGTAAGGATGACTGTGCCCCCCAGCTGGGTGGGGAGGTGCTGGCCTGGCTTCTCCTGGCTCCTTACCCCACCTCTATCACAGCATTCAGCCTGGCTCCCAGGCCCCAGGAGCTGTGCAGGCTGGCAGCTGAACCCCATCTCCAGCAACCCGTGTGGTGCTGCACCCCACGTCAGGGGGAGTCCCCAGCCTCCATCTGCCCCACGCCAGGCCGCGCAGTTCTGGTGTGCTGGAATCAGCTGGAAACACCTGATGGTGGTCAGAGAGAAGGTACAAACTGCCATCATCACTGGCTGTGCTGTGCTGATACGCCCAGTGCTGGGGGAGGCCCTGGGAGCCCTGTGCTACCCTTGGGAGAGGAGGGAAGAGGAGCCTGGAGCAGAGCCCGGTGCAGGTGCCTGCTGGCTCCGCCCAGGACCCCAGAGCAGTGTCTGACCATCAGTCTGTCCTGGCACTAAGGAGGAAGGTCTAACTGTTGGTCTGTCCTGGCAGCAAGGAGCAGGGGCCCACCCCCGTAGAGAAGAAGAAGAAAGGGAAGAGGAAAAATGAGATCCCAGTAGACAGCTTGGATTTGGATCAGGATCTTCTGAGCACATCAGTGCAGAGCCCTGAGGAGTCTGCGGAGTCAGCTGACAGCCAGGTATGGCCAAAACCCTTGGCTGGCTGGGGAAATCCTGGCTACATCCTAGTGGGAAAAGAGCTGGGCACTGTCCTCTGTGCCTGCTGGCAGTGCCCCTCCCCAGGGTGGCATAGGGAGGCTGGTGAGCGTCTCTGCAGGACTCTGCTGCGTATGGCTTCGGGGCCAGCAGTGCAGCACAGGCAAGGTGCTCTGCTCCAAGGCACCGGTGGAGACCTCGCACAGGACTGATGGCAGCTGCTCTACCTGTGGCAGCAGTGCAGGGGCTTACCTCCCATGCTGGCCTGTTCTTTCCCACCACCACCACCCCATCTGTGCAGGGGATCAATGGACTGGGGATCAGGCAGCCCTGGGGCTCTCTCTCCTCAGGCTCCCATCCCCACACCAGGAAGGGGAGGTACCTGGGCTGCCTGTCTCCCCATGACTACCTCTTGCATCCCATGCACAGAAACGCCGCTCTGGCCGGCAGGTGAAGAGGAGGAAGTACAATGAGGACCTGGATTTCAAGGTGGTGGATGATGATGGCGAGACGATAGCTGTGCTGGGAGCTGGGCGAACCTCTGCACTCTCCGCCTCCACTCTGGCATGGCAGGCAGAGGTAGGGCTGGAGGTGGAACTGTGCTGGTGGGGCTTCCTGCATGTCATGGTGTGCCAAGAGTGTCACTGTGGGATTCGAGGAAGTGTTAGGATCCCTGTACAAGGATGAGGCAGCAGTGTACATTTAGGAGTGTGCCAGCAGGAGGTCTCCGTGCACAGAAGAATAGGAAAGGTCCAACCTACCTCCTCCTGCTGGGAGAGTAAGGCCCGTGGGACATGTCCTGTAGCTGGAGGTGTCCCTGAATGCATGACCACCCCACTGCCTGTGCCCACCTTTGTCTCCTGTCTCTGTAGCTCTTGCCCTTGGAATTAACCCAGTATTTTGGCTGAGCACCAAAGGTTTTGTGGGTGCCAGGTCATCACTTTCTGCACACATTGCCACTCTTCATCAGTCCTTCTGATTGTAGAGATGCCCAGCTTGACACCTGTCACAAACCTGCTCTGCTGGGCAGTGTGGCAGGGGCATGGGCAGCATGGCAGGGACCAACTGGAGTCGCCATGGTTTGAAGCTCACTGCCCTTCTTCCTCTGCGCACTGATCTTGTTCCTTGTTCCTGCTGGCCTGTGCACCAGATGCCTGCAGCTCACTGCCTTTCTGTGGTCACTGACAAAGCTGCCAGATATTAATAACGGTTGCTAATTTTTCTGCTCGTGTTCTTGTGTCCCTCTCTAGTCCCTTTTATCAAGGCTTTCTTGTGGATATTAGCCAGACCTGTTGCTGAGCCAGTAAGACCTGGCCTGGTGCCCCCAGCCCTGTCTGGAGGGCTGCCATGCACCCTCAGGACGTGTTGCCCTTTCCTTCAGTGGCTGCCTGGGGCCAGGTCCTTGCTAGGCTCCCACCAGTGAACTCTTCAAGTGAGATTTTCAAAACAGCTATTGGGAATGGATTGCCTGTGTCAGGTGTCTGTGCTTCAAGCCTGCTTCTCATTGCATTTAGTCTTGGACACCCAACTCAGTGTGCCCAGTGTGCCACAGTGTGAGCTGTGAAGGGCAGGCATCACAGCCAGGCTGAGCTGAGGACCTGCTCTGGGCTCTTGCCAGCAGGCTTGGCCAGGCCTGGCCATAGCTGCTCCTGGTACCATGACTGACCCAGCCGGACAAGAAGAGAGCCCTGAGGCCCCAGAGCTGCTCTCCCCATGGCCTGAGCTTGTGGCTTTCCTCCCTGGATCCTGTGCCACAGAGCATCACCAGGAGGGCCTCAGGCTCCCCGCTTTTTTTGTGCCTATGATCTCGGGGCTGGGAGCAGGATGGTTCTAGGACCGCTTCCAGCACAAGTTTGTGGAGTGGGTGCCATTGGTGGCCATCAGAAGGTCTCTGCAGCCTCAGGGGGGGATTTCCTCACAGTAGGCCCAAAGTCCCTCCTGATCCTGTCCCCTTGCATGTACTGTGACCATGGGCAGGTGGCAATGATGGAGGGAGCACCTTCCCTCCATGAGTCTCGGAAGAGAAGCTCTCAAGCTTCTGCTGCTTTTCTGGGCTAGTGAGCTTTCAGAGGAAAAGCAACTGCTCTGTGGCAGAGTGATGCCAAAGACCAAGCTGGGAAAACAGCTGTTTGCTCTCCTTCCACTGTCCCCAGGAGCCTCCAGAGGATGATGCCAATATCATCGAGAAAATCCTTGCCTCCAGGATGGTGCAGAAGGAGGTGAGTGGCAAAGATGCCAATGGGACTGGAGGTCCCTGGGCAGGGGAGGGAGGATTCCTGGCTGTCTTTGTGCATCAGGCACAGGAGATGTAGCAGCAGTCCATGTTTCTGTGCTATTCCCTGCACCTGTGCCTTGCAAGGTGCTGGTGGGGCATGCCCAGACCATCACCTCTTTGGGCTGGGAATCAGTGTGGTTCTTCTCCTGCCCTGGGCACCAGGAAGCCTCTGGAGAGGAGTCAGACCTGGACCGGTCCCCGGGTGTTTGAGTCCCTCATCCTCAAGGGTGATCTTGCACTGTGCTCCACCGGGCCACTGAGCCTTGGAGCAGGCACCATGCCATGCTTGGCCATCATTGCTGTCTGTGGGACTCAGCCTGCCTGGGGCCCATGGCTGGGGATGCCCCCCTCCGTGTTCTGCACAGGGTCTGGGCGCCACTAACTTTCCTTCCCTTGGTTTCAGACTCATCCCGGAGGCCTGACGTTCGAGATGGAGGAGTTCTATGTCAAGTACAGGAACTTGTACGTGCAGTGTTGTGCTCTGTGCTGCAGTGGCGCACACTCCATGTGCAGGAGTGTGGTCGGTGTGCTCTCACCTCTGTCTCAGCCCCAGTTGCAGCTCTGACCTTGCTGCTGCTGCCCTCCTGAGCCAGGCCCACGCTGTGGGAAGTGGGGCAGCCACCGCAGCTGCAGTGCTCAGTCTTTTCCATGGCTTTCTCTGGTCTGGGGCCCCATGTGGTGAGGCATGATCTGGGTGTTCTGTGAGTCTCTGGGAGCTCCTTGCTTGTTTGTGTGGTGGATAGGATCATTGCCTCAGTGCCTCTTTAGTCACATTTTTTTTAATTTTTTTCCCTCTGCAGCTCTTACCTGCACTGTAAGTGGGCAACTCTGGAGGAGCTGGAGAAGGACCCCAGGATATCCCAGAAGATAAAACGCTTCCGAAACAAACAGGCTCAGATGAAACATATTTTTACAGAGGTGAGAGCTGAGTGCAGCAGGCAGCCATTGCCTTACTTGGCACAGCTGGGCCAGAGCTGTGGCTGAGCAAGCCATGACAGTGCCCTGAACACCCCTAGTGTCACCAGAGGAGGTATGGGCAGGGTGACATATGGCCCTTGCTAGACACTGGCAACCCTGGAAGCATTGCTGAATGGGAAGGAAGGCAACACATAGTGCTGATGGTGCTTTCTGTGTTCATCTGGGGAATGTGCCTGCTTGTAGTGGAATGGAGATGCTCGTGGTGGAGTGGAGGAGAGAGAGACCTATAAATACCTGGACGTAGGGCCACTGCTGCCTCCTTTGCTATATAAGCAGATTAATCTTGTTTAATATGGAAGGTGTTCTATCATTTATCTTGCTGTTCCAAAGATAGCTGTTGGATCTCCTCGAACTGTCCCTTAGAACTGTAAACTGGGCTGGTAGGCTATGAACGTTTCTCCATGGATGTAATTGCAAACCCAGGGGAGTGTGTCAAATTTCTCACTCCTGAGTCTGTTTGGGACTATCCCAGGATGCAAAGAAACAGCATATGTTGGATGCATTGTTCCACTGACAGTTTAATAAAGAGCAACTACTCTTTCCTGTGACTAAGCTTTGCTTGGGGAGCTGTGAGCACAGAAGCCTATTTTTTCTCATTCCCAAGCCCTAGACACCTCTCTCCAAGGACAACTAAAGCCCACTCCTCCCCAGGCTTTCCTGGCATGAGAGTAAGCCCTTGCCTTCTGAGCAGTTGCTGCTGGTGTCTGCTGAGTTGAAAGTGGGGAAGAATAGAGAGACGGAGGGAACAAGGTGCCATCCCTTGTAGGGGAATTGGGGTCTGTGAGGAGTCGGCTGCAGAGACCCAGGTAGTGCTATGTGTGGTTCTGGTCTGTGGCAGTCACAGCTCCGGATGCTTTATGTAAGCTGGAGCACACAGCTCAAGTCTTTGTGCCTCGGGGCCAGATGGGCTAGAGCAGACAGTTCTGCCTCCCAGCAAGGGCAGCACAGGGCCAGCAGCTGCTCGAGTGAGGCCTTTGCCTTCTGCAGGGCTTCTGCATCCTCCCTGCCCAGAGACAGATGTCACGTACCTGTGTCCATAGGCACTTGGTGCGCCGTGCACAGCAAGCAATGTGCTGGGGACAGATGTCCCACAGTTGTTTTCTCATGCCCACCATCTGTTTAACCCTCAAATCACCGTGAACTTACCTCTGCTTTTGCTGTCACAGCCTGATGAGGATTTGTTTAACCCGGACTATGTGGAGGTAGATCGAATTCTGGAGGTGGCTCACACAAAGGACCCTGACACCGGAGAGGTAAGTGGCTGCATCACTCACCTACCCCAGAGAGGGAGGGAGGTTCAGCAGGAGGGCTGGATCCAGCACACGCATCGCATGTCATCTCTCATCAACTTGCCTTTCCAGCTTTGCACAACTCAAACGCTACTTCTGGGGTCCCCCCGGCACCGGGGTAATACAAGGGCCACTGAGCATTGCAGTGACTCAGTCTCAATTGCAGCCTGTGCCTGTGCCGTGGGGCTGAGCAGCCGTGAGCCCTGCACTGGTCTACAAGGTCTACAGGGTTCTCTATGTGCTGCAGGAGGTGACTCACTACCTGGTGAAGTGGTGCTCGCTGCCCTATGAGGAGAGCACCTGGGAGCTGGAGGAGGATGTCGACCCAGGGAAGATTAAAGAGTTTGAAGCCCTCCAAATCCCTCCAGAAATCAAGCACATGGTAACGTACCCAGAGGTAACGTACCCAGCTGGCAACTGCTGCCCTGGGCAGGAAGGGGTTGTTGGTGTTTTCCCAGGGTCCAACAGTGGTCACCTTCTTGTCCCCGCTGCTTCAGTGCAAGCCCAGTATCCTCCCCTCTGGAGGTGTTAGCTAGTGAGATTTACGGGTGGGATCCAGAGGCCAAGACCTCTCTGTGAATCTGCTGAATGACTGTTTTGAAGCATTGTCCTGGTGCACAGTCCCAAAATCAGGGGCTGGCCACACTGGACATTTGCCTTTTCCTCTTCATGAATCTTGCTCCTGCATTCTTGCCTAGGAGCGCCCAGCATCTGAGTCCTGGCAGAAACTGGAGAAGTCCCGAGAGTATAAGAATAGCAACCAGCTGCGGGAGTATCAGCTGGAAGGAATGAACTGGCTGCTCTTTAACTGGTATAACAGGTGAGGAGGGGCTGGAACGCTGGGCTCCCATGAGGGGCGCTGGCACATGCCTTTGTGGGTGCAGAGTTGATAAGCAGGGGCCTGACAGCAGCTGCTGAGAGCTGCCAGTGCTGGAGCTGATGGGCAGTGGCCACAGCAGCTGTGTTTGTGTTAGCCTTGCAACTGAGTCTTTGGGAATGTTTCTCTGTGGTGATAGTATGGGCTTAGCTATGGGTCTAAAGTACAGCTGATTTTTGGTATTGGTCAGGCTTCTGATGACCCATTTTTGTGGCAGGAATGCAGAAGCATACATGTTCTCAGCATCAGCAGGTGTTGCTCACAAGCTAGAGTGCACCCAAAAGGCAGCTTCTTTCACACTAACTTCGAGTCCATCATCTGGAAGAGGTTGGATGGTCTGGCTTACCCAGACCAGTTTGGGCCACTGACCTGATGTCCCCTACACCACGGAGTCAGGTGTGCATGGAGGTGACATGCCTGACATCGCATTGAAGGGCTAGTGACAGGGTGGTTCCTGCCCCTGAGGGCCACATTAACCTGTCCTTGCCCATATCTGCAGGAAGAACTGCATCCTGGCTGATGAGATGGGGCTGGGGAAGACAATCCAGTCAATCACCTTCCTCTCAGAAATCTTCCTGATGGGCATCCATGGCCCTTTCCTCATCATCGCCCCCCTCTCCACCATCACTAACTGGGAGAGGGAGTTTCGCACCTGGACAGAGATGAATGCCATCGTGTACCACGGCAGCCAGATCAGCCGGCAGATGATCCAGCAGTATGAGATGGTGTACAGGGACACACAGGTGACTGATGCACACAACACTCCCAGGATGTGTCCTCCAGTTCTGACTTCCTTTACTGGGGAGCACTGAGTTGCACATGGGGCTTATGGTGGTCTTTTAAGACCCCTTTGGTGGCATGGGCTCAGGGTGCACTGTGTATAAGCAAAGAAAAGACCCAATTCAAGCAGAAAGGGGAAAATACAGCTGAGTCCCAGCCGCAGCTCTTGTCTAGGCCTGATTTTTTGTCTTGAAGCGGTGCCTGGTTTGGAGACATGCGGTCTGCAGCCAGCATGGAGGCTTGCAGGAACCTGCCCATTGCTTGAGGGAGGTGAATGTGGGAGAATCCCAAGTAGGATTTAGATGCTAACATCGTTGTGGTAGCTGGCTTCTGTGGACCTACAGGATGTGTGACAGTGTTCTGCTGCCCTGCAGGAGTCAAGCACTGCATATGGTTTATGTCTCTGTAGGGCAACCCTCTCCCTGGGATCTTCAAGTTCCAGGTGGTTATCACCACCTTTGAGATGATCCTTGCCGACTGCCCAGAGCTGAAGAAGATCCAGTGGCGCTGCGTGGTCATTGATGAGGCACATCGCCTGAAGAACAGGAACTGCAAGCTGCTGGAGGGGCTGAAACTTATGGCCCTGGTGAGCACGTCCTGCCCAGGTTCATGTGAGAGTAGGGTGGGCCAGAGGTGGCCATGCCAAGCCATTAGATGTCTCTGCCAGCTGCTTAGTCCCAGGGCCAGAGCTGAGATCTCGCTGTCTCAGAGGGGAGGCTGTTTGGGACCCACTGAATTGCTAAAGCAGCAATAGGGATGGAGGGCCCTTTGATGGAGGGGGAACTGTTGACCTGTGTGCGTCACAGTATCCTTTGTGCTGGAGTGGAGTACTAACCCACATCTGGATGACTCCTCCTATGTCCTTCCATCTGTGTGCACTCCCTGGCAGAGCACTAGCTGGCCACACAGCACAGCTTTAGGCTGCTTCAGCACACAGAGGTAGTGGCTGACCTTGTAACCTACAGTGAGCAGGGCTGCCATGTTTAAGGTGTTCTTTTAATTCTGTGCAAGCATGGGACCGGTCTGTGCCAGGGATAGGGGTGCTGGACTGTCAGTGATGAAAAAGGGATTATTGAGCTGCTTAGGGAAATGGATTTGTATGTCCACCTCCTTCACAGCTGTTTGTTGAGCAGAGGGCCATCAGGCCTATTGGCCCCATCTGGAGTACTGTGTCCAGGCCGGGGCCCCCAGCACAGGAGGGCTGTGGAGCTGGTGGAGCAGGTCCAGAGGAGAGCTATGAAGATGATCAGGGGGTTGGAGCACCTCTCCTATAAAGAGAGGTTGAGAGAGTTGGGCTTTTTCAGCTTGGAGAAGAGAATGCTCCGGGGAGACGGCATTGCAGCCTTCCAGCACTTGAAGGGAGCTTACAAGCAGGAGTGGGACTGACTTCTTACATGGTCTGGTAGTGATAGGACGAGGGAGAGCGGCTTTAAATTAAAAGAGGCAAGATTCTGGTTAGATGTTAGGAAGAAATTTTTTCTCAGAGGGTGGTGAGGCGCTGGAACACGTTGCCCTGGGAGGCTGTGGATGCCCCATCTCTGGAGGCATTCAAGGCCAGGCTGGGTGGGATCCTGGGCAGCCTGATCTGGTGGTTGGCAATCCTGCCTGTGGCAGGGTGTTGCTACTAGATGACCATTAAGGTCTCCTCCAACCTAAGCCGTTCCATGATTCTATGACCCAGCCCTACCCAGCTGGGTTACACCCACCTGTAGCTGGTCCAAGCTCCAGAAATTATTAGTCTGATGTCTCCAGTGTTCCCCCATCCCTGCTGTACCCCCATGACCTTGTCTCCTATCCTTGTGAGCCACCTGGGGCTAAGGGGGTATGCTGTTGTCCTGCCTTCATAACCATCACCTTCCTTTACACAAGTCCCATGGAAGCCTCCCAACCTTACATTTGCCATTCTTTCACAGCAGGTTACTCTTGAGGAGGTTACCTGCATTAGGTCTAGCAGAAGGATTAGCCTGAGCAATGAGTGGGTGTCCACATCTCTGGCAGTGCTGAGACAGAGCAGCTGGTGAGCCCTGGGAGGCAGCACTCAAAAAAGTGCTCTGATCTACCAGAGAGAATCTTGCCCCTAGGTGCATGGGGTCTTGGGCTTTGTCAGCATCTCTGTCCACATGCCAGCACAGCCCTGCTGAGGGGCTCGTGCCAGGGTAAGGCTGAGCCATGGGCGTAGCATGGGGGTCTCAGCGTTGGCCGTTCTTGCTGCACAACCAGACTGGTACATATCCTGAGGAGATCCTGGGAGCCACAAGACAGCAGCTGGGTCAGTGCTGTGGCCAAAGAGCCACTCTGGGGGTTCCTTTGCCTCTAGGTCAGGTTGTGCACTTCTGGGGCTGGAAGACGACGAACATCGTGATCTTGGGGCCCTTTGGACCTAACCAGCGGGTCAGCCTTCATCCTGTTTTCTGTGTACACCCAGGAGCACAAGGTGCTGCTAACAGGCACCCCCCTGCAGAACTCAGTGGAGGAGCTCTTCAGCCTCTTGAATTTCCTGGAGCCACAACAGTTTCCCTCAGAGACAGCCTTCCTGGAGGAGTTTGGGGACCTGAAGACAGAAGAGCAGGTACCTAGAAGAGTTAGGCTGGTGACTTAGTGCAGATCACTGAGACACCTGGCACACACTCAGACTTTGTGGAAGTGAGCACCACCCCTCAGTGCTTAAAGATCTGCTCTTTGCAAGGTGCAGCGCTACATGTAGTCCCTGGACTCAGCCAGGGGAAGCAAAACTATGACAGAGGCCATAGGCCAGTGCTGCTTTGGAGAGAGGAGACCTGTGCCATGCCAAGGGCAGGGTCTGCTCCCTGCCTAGCTCCCCATCGCCCCTTGCATGATCGGGCAGCTCAGTGCACCCACTTTTCCCATCTTGTCTGTCCAGCAGGAGTGTAGGGTGAGGAGGAAGTCAGTGACTCCATGTGTCTGTTGTTCTGTCAGGTTCCCCTGAAGAACTCTTCTCCAAAGTTCCCCTTGAGCATGGGTCATGGGGAGCAGCACAGTACCTTGGGTTGCCTCAGTGCTCTTTGAGTGCCTGACTTAAGTGAAGATTGCAAAAGATCATCATCCTAGGGAAGCAGACATGGACGCATGGAGCACCCATCAGCTGCGATTGAAGCCCCCGGCTCTCCTGCAGCAGACACATGTATCCAGGGCTGCATGCAGCAGAAGTGTGCAGAGTTCATGGCCCATTCACTTGCCTGCTGCAGGGAAGCCAGATCCTAAAGTTATGCTGTTTGTCAGAGCAGCTATTTCAGGGCCATTTATAGTGGGTTTCCAACCTGGAGAGGCTCTAGTATTGCTGGCCTTTCTGCTGTTGTCACCATGTGCTTGCCATGCAGGGCAGTGAATCTCTGCTCTTGCTCTGGCAGGTGAAGAAGCTGCAGTCCATCCTGAAGCCCATGATGCTGCGGCGGCTGAAAGATGATGTAGAGAAGAATCTGGCACCCAAGCAGGAGACTATCATTGAGGTGGAGCTGACCAACATCCAGAAGAAATACTACCGGGCCATTTTGGAGAAGAACTTCTCCTTTCTGTCCAAGGGTGCCAACCAGCACAATATGCCCAATCTCATCAACACCATGATGGAGCTGCGGAAGTGCTGCAATCACCCATATCTCATCAATGGTGAGGGCTGTGCACCGGTGGTGTGAGGATTGGGTCTCACTGCAGTGTTCACTTGTCGCTGCCTGCAGGGCTCACTCAGCTCTGGCCTTCTGCCTGCAGTGATCTGCCTTGGTGCCCTCATGGGCAGCCCAGCTCCCCTGCAGTGGTGCCTGCTGGTGAGCGCTGCCAGCCTCAGGGTCCTACCAGGCTCTCTGTGTACAGCTGTTTCAGGGGCATTTTAGAGTGGAGTCTTCTTTATCATTCCAGTGTGGCATTTTCTGCCAAGAGCTGGTGAAAGCCCTGAAGAAGTAGAGTTGGAGGAGTGGAGGGGATTTTGGCTATCTCTAGCCAGCCTCCCTAGATCTAGTCAGATGCAAGGGTTCTGTTCCTTGCATGGTGGCTTGCTGTTGCCCTAGACAGGAAGCTGGGATCAACTTCACTGCCAGCCTGACCAAGAGCTCACATCCCTTGGGGTTGGAACTAGATGACCTTTAAGGTCCTTTACAACCCAAGCCTTTCTATGATTCTGTGATCCATTCTCACCTGGCAGGTGCAGAGGAAAAGATACTGGAAGACTTCCGTAAAACGCACAGCCCTGAGGCACCAGACTTCCAGCTGCAGGCAATGATCCAGGCAGCTGGGAAACTGGTGCTCATCGACAAGCTGCTTCCCAAGCTGATTGCTGGTGGGCACAAGGTGCTCATCTTCTCCCAGATGGTGCGCTGCCTTGACATCCTGGAAGACTATCTCATTCAGAGGCGGTTAGTACAAGCTTCAGCATTCACCACAGCTCCTCCATGTCTTATTCATTCTGCACTGTAGATAATGGAGTGGAAAAAGCCCAGGGTGGGGATTTTGTCATTCTATGCCCATGTACTGAAGGATCTGAGTTACAAGTTACCGCTGATGGGTGTGGAGACTCCAAAGCTGGGCAGCCTGACCTGGCCATTTTGCATTGCTCAGGGCTGGTCCTAGGAATGACCAGGGGGAGATAGGACCTTCCCTTGGCCCTAGTTTGGGCTGACTGCATGCACACGCACAGCCTGGAGGAAGGAGCAAGAAGGGGTTTGTAGCTGTAGCCAGGTCAGGCCCTGCCGTGACCCTGCTCTCACCTCTTCCCTCTTGGAGCAGGTACACCTACGAGCGAATCGATGGGCGGGTACGTGGCAACCTGCGCCAAGCTGCCATCGACCGCTTCTGCAAGCCTGACTCGGATCGCTTTGTCTTTCTACTGTGCACGCGGGCGGGTGGGCTGGGCATCAACCTGACGGCTGCTGACACCTGCATCATCTTCGATTCAGACTGGAACCCACAGAATGACCTCCAGGTAACAGGCCGGGCGAGGCCGGATCATACAGGTCCCACAGCATGGCTCCTATTGCCCTGAGCAGTTGGAGAGGTGTGGGCAGCAGCACCTAGCTGCTCTGATACGGTGTGCAGCACTTGGGGAGCCGGCACACATCGTGGGGGAGCTCCCACTGTGGCTTTAAAAGCACGAGTGGGCAACACCTTGTAGTGGTGGGTCCGTCTCCTACCCCAGCTCAACCACAAGTGCTCAGTGAGGGGTGCACCGCGAGGTGGGAGGTGACCATGGCTCTGGTGGGTGAGTAGTGGTTGCTGATAGGGGTACCACAAGCCTAGCTGTCTCTGTCATGCTGGGCTCATGATGTTTAAGCCAGTGTCCTCCTCTCTCCCAGGCTCAAGCTCGCTGCCACCGGATTGGGCAGAGCAAGGCAGTGAAGGTCTATCGCCTCATCACCAGGAACTCCTATGAACGGGAGATGTTTGACAAGGCCAGCCTGAAACTGGGCCTGGATAAGGCTGTGCTGCAGGACATCAACCGCAAGGGCGGCACCAACGGGGTAGGTTGGCTATCAGAGCGGGATTCAGCAGGAGGCTCTGAGAGAGAGTACGTCTCCTTCCCATGCATCCTGTCCCTCTGTTTCCTCTGGGCAGCTGTGCAGGGCTGTGTCCCCACATGGGGCTAAAAGCCTCAGATTCAGGGTGGGAAGGATCTCACCTGGGCTCAGACCATACGGCTTCCTGCAGCACTGGGTGCTGTCACAAGGGCACTGGTCCATTGCTTGGTCAGATTGGCCAACATCCCCTGCCTGTCTGTCCCACTCCTACCACAGCTGAAGAGGCCAAAGCCTCTCATGAGAAGAGATGCGGGCTGTACTAGCAGCTCACCCAGCCCATTGCAGCCATGCAGAGCTGTTTTGTGAGCATTGTGCGGTATTGTGCAAAGCAGAAAGGCAGACTGGAGAGAGGAAGAAACTGGGTAACTCCTGGAAGAAGAGCAAGTGACTGCCAAGTTGCAGCAGGCTTCTGGGGCGGGAAAACCCAGTCCCACACACTCACACTGATGCTGTTCACCCTGGCATGCTGCCCCTGCACTGTCACAGGGTTTGTGGACACATGGTACTGTGCCTGGTTGACACGGACTGAAGAAGTCCCTCATGCAGCAGGAGGTCTGGGTCAGAAGAGCCTTATCCCACAGTGCTGGTGCCCAGAGCAGCTGGCAGGGTTGGTGACACAGTTGTGTTTGGGCAGGTCCAGCAGCTCACAAAGATGGAGGTGGAGGACCTGCTGCGGAAGGGTGCCTATGGTGCTCTCATGGACGAGGAGGATGAAGGGTCCAAGTTCTGCGAGGAGGACATCGACCAGATCCTCCAGCGCAGGACGCAGACCATCACAATCCAGTCCGAGGGGAAGGGCTCCACCTTTGCCAAGGTGTGTCATGCTCTTCTGGTGGGAAGGAAACTGCCTCATGTAGAGGATGCTCTGAGGGGGCATAGCTCAGTACTGTTGGCCTGGCCTCTTCCCTGCGTATGGCCGAAGCTGTGTCCACCTGAAGGTCAAGCTATGCTGCCTCTCCCTCCATGCCCAGGAGTAAGACCTTGTTGGAGCATGGAGACAGCAGGTTCTCCTGTCTCAGGAGGTCAGCAGAACAGTGAGGATGGGGCTGCCAGCCTGAGTGGGTTGAGAGCTGTGCCAGCTTGGCAAATGTGCGCTTGCAGTCCAGAAAGCCATATCCTGGGCTGTGTCAAAGGAAACGTGACCAGAAGGGCGGGGAGGTGATTTTCTCCCTCTACTTTGCTCTTGTGAGACCCCATTCTTGTGAGTACTGCTTTCAGCTCTGTGGCCCCCAGCACAAGAAGGACACGGAGCTGCTGGAGTGTGTCCATAGGAGGCCACGAAGATGCTCAGAGGACTGGAGCACCTCTGCTATGGAGACAGGCTGAGGGAGCTAGGGGTGTTCTGCCCAGAGATGAGAGGGCTCTGGGGAGACCTCAGTGCAGCCTTCCAGTAACTAAAGGCCTAGAGGAAATCTGAGGAGGGACTCTTTATGAGGGAGTGATAGAACAAGGGGGAATGGTTTTAAACTAGAAGAGGGGATATCTAGATTAGATATTTGGAAGAAATTCTTTCTTATGAGTGTGATGAGGCCCTCACACAGGCTGCCCAGAGAAGCTGTGGGGACCCCATCCCTGCAGGTGCTAATCTGGGCTGGTCTGCTGCTGTTTTCTTGCTGTTCTGAACACCGGTGCTGCCTCAATATGATGCTTTGCTGAACAGAAGTACAAGTGGTAGCCGAGGCTGCAAGTGGTGTGGGAAGGCTTTGTGGTACCTTCAGCGCAGCCCATCTCTCTGGCCAGCCTCACACTTCTACAGTAGGACCTGGCTCTGCAAGAGGACGCCTGGGGAGGTGGCAGGACCTGGCTGCTGGCCTCCATGATGACAGAAGCTGTGTGCTGCCACACCATGGGGAGCTGTGTGCCTTGGGATCCTGACAGCTCCACCAGAGCAGCCTCCTGCAGCCAGCTTACAGGAAGGAGTCCAATGGGCAAGCTCTGTGCTACGCTCTTGGCTGCTGTCCATGGGAGCCCCACAGGTGGCACAGCCCAGGCTCAGTTTCCACCGGGCCGGGCAGGACTGTAGAGGAGAGAGGTTCAGCTTCCTTAAGCAAACAAAGAGCCCTCTGACATGTGTCAAACATAGGGTGTAATGTGTTGGGGATCTCTTCTGGGGAAAGCACATCTGGAGAGCACAGCTGCAACCTGTTCACTCACCTTCTCTCACTCTCAGGCCAGCTTTGTAGCATCAGGCAACAGAACTGACATCTCCTTAGATGACCCCAACTTCTGGCAAAAGTGGGCCAAAATAGCAGAGCTCGATACCGACACCAAGAATGAAAAGGTAAGATCCAGCTCATGGCATGTGAGCCCCACAGCTTGTACAGAATTGCCCCACATTCACCCAAGTCTGGGAGGTTCATCAGGGGCTATGTAGTTCATGTTTAGTCTCCAAGTTGTTCTTCAGCCCTGATGGAGCAAGTGGGGACAGGTTTGAATTGTGCCACTGCTTTATCCATCTGCGTTTGCAGCCCTGCTGTCCTGCCTTCAGGCTAGTGATGGGAACAAGGAATAAAGCCAGGTTATCCAGCGGCCCTATTGCTATGTCTCAGCAAGGGGATGTGGTCTGTGAATTGCATGATCCAGTGATCTTGCCTACTGCCCTGCCTGGCAAATAGGCTCCTTCCCAGCAGGGACCATGGGGAATGTGGCAGCTGGAGCTCCAGGGAGACCGAACTTGGCTTCCCCTGACCTGATTGCAAAACTGCTGGACCTTCCCCATGCACCTCTACAGAGCATCTCCCAGGGTAATATCCTTGTTCTCGGCCCTGCCTGCTGTGTGAATGCTAAGACGAGCTGCGAGCATGCTGGTGACTCGTATGTCTGGAGGCAGCACAGATGGGGCTCCTGCCCTGAGCTGGGCTGACGATGACATGGATGCATTTGTCAGGGTGATGGGAAGAAGAGTCGTATATACCATTGCTCCTTGCTGCCCCTTCTCAGTAGCTGCCTTTCCTCTTCCAGCCCACCTGCCTCCCCTTCGACACAGCAGTTACACCACCTTCAGCGCTGCTTGTCGAGGGATTGCTGGGAGGGCCAGGAGTGTGATTCAGAGCTGAATCAGCTGCTGAGCATCAGCAGTTTGAGCTCTGAGGGCCTGATTTTCAGCCTGTGAGCATTCAGGCTGAATTCTGTGCTGGCTAGGAATTGTCTTGTGTGCAGGCAAAGCCACACAAAGCAAATGTGGGGCTGGGATCCTAGTGGCAAGGTGGTGACCAGCCCCAGGGCCGGGAGCTAGGAACCAGAGGTGTGAGCGGAGCCAGGGAGCAGCAGCAGGGAGGACTTACTGTGCCATGATGGAGGGCAGGTGTTTCTGCCCACACCTGAGTGCATTCCCTCTTTGTCCCCATAGGAGAGTTTGGTCATCGACAGGCCCCGTGTGCGGAAGCAGACCAAACATTACAACTCCTTCGAGGAGGATGAGCTGATGGAGTTCTCTGAGCTGGACAGCGACTCGGACGAGCGACCCACACGTTCAAGGCGCTTCAATGAGAAGACGCGGCGGTACCTGCGGGCTGAGTGCTTCCGCGTGGAGAAGAACCTGCTCATATTTGGGTGAGTCTCACCCCTCCTTGAGACCACAGCCATGGCCTCCAGCTGCCACAGTCACTTTCTGTCCATCCTCAGCAACGGATGCCCAAAACAGTGTTCCCTTCTTCTCGCAGTGACCTCCCCAGTGGTACCTGGACTCCTAGGCTCTAAGCAGACATTTGAGTGGAAGGGGAGTTTAAGGGGCAAAGCATGAGCTGACAGTTGGAGCTTCCAGAGCCTGCTCCTACCTCCAGCCTGTTCAATCCTGTGCAAACTTCTCCCCATCTCTGCTCCCATGATGTGGGGATGTAAGACCCCTGTCGTTCAGAGCTGTGCCCCTGTGTGAACTCCCGGAGGGTGGTGCCGATGCAGTCTCTAGCTGCACAAGAGTGTTTATTGTGTCTCTGTTACTGCTATTCCAGCTGGGGACGATGGAAAGATATCCTGACCCACGGGCGCTTCAAGTGGCACCTGAACGAGAAGGACATGGAGATGATTTGTCGAGCACTGCTGGTTTATTGCGTCAAACACTACAAAGGGGATGAGAAGATAAAGAGTTTTATCTGGGATCTCATCACACCAACAAAGGACGGCCAGAACCAGGCTCTGCAGAATCACTCAGGTATTGCGTGTTCTCTCTGCCATTGCACCAGTACCTGTTTTTAGCGTGCCTTGTGCAGGGCTAGGCTGAAGAATTGAAGGCAAAACCATCTGAAATAGCCAGGAAGCACTTGTGATTGAGCACAACAACTCTCTCATCGCAGAGAAAGTGTTTGCCATGGGACTGACCTCCACGCAGACCTCAGAGACAGCAGCAGGGGCTGCCTGTGTGTGGGAGTGCGTTTCATGCCTCCTAATCCTTGTTTGGCTGTGGCTGATGTGGAGAGAGCCTTCCAGTAGGAGCAGAAATGCCACCCCACTTTTGAGAGGGGCCTGCAAAGTTTTATCGTTATGCTCTCAGGGTTTCCCTGTGCTGGGGGACACTGCACAGTGAACTCATGAGTGTTGGTGACCAGGTGAACATGTTGGCTGGGACAGTTGTGAGGGTGCCTGGCTTTTCCTCAGGGCACCTTAGGATGTATCACACAGGGACCTAGCGGTGCCAGCCCAGCCCAAAGGCTAATGTTGGATCTGCCTGGCCCTGGCCTTGCAGCTGCCCAGTTCCCTGGAGATGGCAGGGGACACTGGCAGTACACTCTGTGCAGTTGTCTCATCCCATGTCACCAGCTCTCATCACAGTTCTTGTCCCAGACACACTGCTCTGCAGTGCCTGCCCTGGTCGGTGAGGGTGCAGTGTTGATGATTTGTCATGAGATGCTGCAGTGCAGAATCCTGCTGAGATGGTGCAGAACCCTTTATCTCAGGTTTGGCTATGCCCTCCCTGTTGAGAGGACTAGTGCATGTATATGTGAAGACTGAATACCTGACATATCACACCATGTGTTCAGGTTTTATTTGCATCTGGATTCCGTTGGGCTGAGGCTTCCTATGTGTCCTCAGCTTCTGCTGGGGTCCAGCAGAGCCTTTCCTTGCTCTACTCTTCTGCTGCCCCTCTGACTCCCAGGGGAATGAGGCTCTGCATACTTGCCCCCGTGCCTGCGATGCAGCATCTGCTCTCTGTAGAAGTCCCTTGTACCACAGCAAAGTGCCATCATGCAGCCACAGTGGCCTTTGTCTTTCCTGGTACGAAGCCTCTGCTGGCTCCTTGGACCAGCTGGAGGGTTGCAGCCTGAGACACATGTGCGTGTTCCATCTCAGAGGACTCTGCACCAGGCAGCACCATGCCTGCATCACATGGCTTTTAGGTCAGGTGAGGTGGGCTGGGAAGCCATGGGAGGAGCTCTTAGCGCTCTCTTGGGGTGATCAAGCCCCATGGCTGTGTGCTGCTTGTGGGGCCCATAGTGAGGAGCAAGGAGGCTGGGTCTCCCCAGCCTGCTTTTGGGACCACTGAGACAGGCTGAAACCTGAGGCTCCTGTTTGAAGGCAGTGGCATGCAGGTGGACATGCTGAGCATGACATGGTGCTCGTGTCTGGTGCAATCTCTCAAGATCCAGCATAACTGTTTCCTTCTGTCTGGAAATGTCTGACTGGCTTTACAGCATGAGGTCTGAGCATGTGGCCTCCAGGGGCTTCATCCAGTGGCATCCCACAGCGGGAGCTGCTGGCAGGGCTCCCTCCTGCTCTGCCATGCAGCCCTGCGCAGAGCACTTGGTCTGAGCCTGAGAGGCCCATGGGTAGCAGAGCAAGAGTAAGAAATGGATTGGCTGATATGAATGGACTTGATGTAAGTAGTGCCAAGTAACAAACAGGCAGCAGTTTCAGTGAAGGATCAGTAATGCTTTACTGCAAGAGCAGCACTATAACCAGTGCATTTGGATAGTAAGCACGGGGAAGCGACCTGGAGCTTCTCCATCAGCTTTTCAGAGTGGCTTTTCTCAGCTGTGGAACCCAACTGTGGCATCGGCCCGGGGATTGACAGAACCATCTAGTCAATGCTGGGGGCTGGAGGAGAGCAGAGCCCTCCGGTGCAGAGCAGGCACGGAGCGGGTGCTGCCATGGCTCACTATGGAACCAGAACTCTCTTGGATGCAGAGAGCTGACCGGGCAAGACATGCTCCAGGCACTTCTGATGTGCAGAAAGCAACAGAAAACCTGCAGCCCCTGCACATGCCTCCTGGCTCCTTCTCAATCCTGTGTCAGGATGACTTTGAGAGTGTGAGTGGGGGCCTGCAGCCAGCCTTGCTCAGAGCTCTGCAGAGCCCAGCGGGCTCCTGCCAGCCATCCTGACCAAGGGCTGAGCTGTGAGGAAGGCAGTGTTTGCCCAGACTTTGTGAGGCCAAACTGGTGCTGGGAGCAGAGCCTCGTGACCAGTGCAGGCCCCACAGCTGCCTGAGCTGGAGCCATCTTCGTGTCGTGGAGCTGCAAGCACTGAGCAGGTGTGGAGGGCACCGTGATGTGCTCTGTTCTGCCCGGCGTCCCAGAGCAGATGGCTGGGGCAGCACTGCTGAGGCTTTTCTTTCCCCTCTGTGTGCACATATGCAGGAGAGGACATAGGCAGCACTCTGCCTGGGAAGTGGCTGCGCACGGTGCAGCTCATCTCTCTCGGAGTACTCCAAACAATAGTGACCTCACTGGGTGTCATTCCCGAGCTCTGCTCTGAATTCGGATGTTATTTCAAGGTTGAAAATGTGTTTTTCAGCTCCAGCCGCTGGATCTCACTTTATCTTTGTCAGCCAGATGGAACTGTGTTGCTTTCCTGTTTAGTGTGTTTGCCAAGTGCAAATACCACCTGCAGTGATCTGGTTCCCACATAGCTCTCCTCCTGGTGCATGGAGTGGGAAACAACCCCAAGAGATCAGATCATCAAGGTTATTTTCTGGTTTTTGATCGTGTGGGAGCCTCTTGCTTGAACTCTTGTCCAGAATTACTCTGTGGTCCCTGGAGAGTGAACTTCAGAGCAGGCAGTGTTGGCCAGGGAAGGCTGTGAGAGCTGTGCCCGGGACCGAGGTCCCTTTCCACGCTTCCATTTGATATGTTCATGTGTACATCAAGGGATCCTGTTATCCCTTAGGCTCAGCACAGCGCTGAGCACTCACAGCAATATCATTTCTGTGGTGATCCCCACGTTTTTCTAGGAGATGGAGTCTCCCACGCTCTAGGTTTACCCCATGCACTCCATTGACAGCTCCTTCACCTGCGTTGGGCTGAGTGAAGATGTTACAAACCCCCTGAGATCTGTCAGCTTTGATCCGTCTGAGATGTGCCATGTCTATTCCATGTGATGCAAGTGTTAAACAGAAATGGCACATCATGTTAAACAGAGTGTCAGAGTGCTGCTTGTTGGCTTCATCAGCCAGCCCTGTAGTGTTATCAAAAGGCAACAGCCTGCTTTCCTAAGATCTGTCCTCTGCTGATCCAGCGCTGACTGATAGTTTTATCGGAGCTGTTGCAGTGACAGAGGAATGAATCTTCCTGTGATTTTACCCAGCCCAGTGCTTCTTTCCAGTCCATCCCTTTTACCTTTTTGAAACAGCTATCAAGCTGTGTGGCCACGCCTGTCTCTCTGGTTGTGGGCACAGGATCTCAAAGCTCAGTGTGATGCTCCCAGCTCTGTGCTAGGGATGACCTGAAGAGCTACAGATGAGGCAGACTGGGGGCTTTGAAGTGTGCTGAGCAGTGCCTGCCCCGCAGCTGCCAGCCTTACCGGGCTGCTGGAAGGGGCATGACCCCACCACGTACCTCAGCCGTACGGACTCTGCTGCTCAGTGGCAGCATTTTATAAACCTGGCCACATACTCATCTCTGTGACCCAGCATGCAGCCCGCAGCCTTGCAGGGTCTGCTTCAGCTCCTAGCCATGTTGCTGTACCTTGACACCGCTGTGCTGGAGGTGCCTGGCCTGGCCAGCGGTGCCCATGATGCTTACTTACTGCCACTTGCTGTTACAGGCTTGTCAGCACCAGTGCCCAGAGGCAGGAAGGGGAAGAAGACAAAGAATCAGATGCTGCTTCCTGAGATAAAGAACGCAGACTGGCTTGCTACATGCAATCCCGAGGTGGTCCTGCATGATGACAGCTACAAGAAGCACCTCAAACAGCACTGCAACAAGTGAGTGTAGGAGCCTGTGACAGCCTTTGGGGCAATAAGGGGGTGGGAGCGAGCCATGGGGGGCTCAGCCCATGCAGAGCATCGTGCTTGGGTGCTCGTCCTGCTGACAAGGCAGGAGCAGTGTTCCTGGCAGCAGCCCTTGAGCTGCCCACCCTACAAGGAGTCAGGTGGCTTTCAGAGAGTGAGTCCTCCCACGTGGAAACACCTTATGGGACAGCTTTTGCTGCTCTCAAGACCTTCACAGCATCCCCCTGCAGATGCTCCAGCGAGAGCTCTGAGCACCTGCATGCGAGTGTGTGTTCTCTGTGTGCCCGAGAACAGGGTTCTGCTGCGAGTGCGGATGCTCTACTACCTGAAGGCCGAGGTGCTGGGGGAGGCTGCTGACAAAGCCTTCGAGGGCACCCCTGCCAGGTAGGAACTTAAGGTGAACTCCAGCACTGCTTCTGGTGGAGATGGTGGTGGTGCTTGAGCAGTGTCACAGCCAGCCCACCCCAGCCCAGCCTGCTCTGAGCTCACTGTGGCTCGAGGTGAGCCAGGCACTGTGGCCCCATCACCAGGCAAAGCCTTGTCCCTTGGTGGTGACTGTGCGTGAGCAGGGACTGTGGCAGCTCTGAGGCCGTGGCGCCAGCTCGGTGAAAAATCTCCATGTGCTGTCTGATTAATTGGCCTTCAGTCCCGAAGAGGGAGCCTGCAGGGACTGCCCCCGCTTCCCAGGGCCAGGCCTTAGAGCAGAACATGCCCCAGTGCTGGGGCCTGCGATCCCTTCCCCATGCTGAGGACAAAGGGGCTCTGTTAATGCCACCCAGCTCCTGACCTTCCCACAGTCAGCTCTTGGTGCTTCAGAAAGAAGCATGAAATACTGAGCTGAATTTCCTAGAGGAGGGGCTGCTGCCTTCCCCAGGATGGTTTGTGCCAGCCCAGTTCCATCAGCAGAAGTTTGCATGGAGGGGATGTTGCACCCCAGCCCACCAGCTGTATTGCTCCTATAGGTCTGGCTGGCTTGCAGTAATTCCTCCCAGCAGACAGGAGCTCTTGTCCCCTGCTGTTGTTTGGGTGGGAGGGCAGAGGGGCTGCATGGTCTTTGGAGCTTCAAATAGCACGGGGAACAGAGTGGGTACCGTGGAGCAGACCCCAGCTCTCTGACCCCAAGGAGATGTGTATCACGCCAGCCCTGCACTCCTACCTGCCCCAGCTCTGGCCTCCCCCTGCCCCTGTCCCGCAGCGCCTGGCACGCTGCCGTGCCTGGTGAGGCTGCAAGAGGAGCTCTCACACTTGTCTGCCGCAGAGAGCTGGATGTACTGCTGCCAGACATCGACTACGTGGAGATTCCGGTGGACTGGTGGAATGCGGAAGCTGATAAATCTTTGCTCATCGGGGTCTTCAAGCATGGTATGTTGCCAGCTTGCCTGGGGGGAGCGGGCAGCAGGTGAGAGGGACGTGCATGGAGCACCTGGCCAGAGCCACAGGACCCAAAGTGGATGCGTTTTGTATGCTCTGACATCCATGTGAGGGGCAGAGCTGAGCACTGCAGCTGTGCAGGGCCAGAGCAGCTCTTTCCAGTCACCTGCAGCTGTGCAGGGTCAAGGCAGCTCTTTCCCAGATGTGCAGCAGGAGGTTCACTGGAGCGGGGCTCAGGCCTGCCCTCACCCTGTCTTTCTCCTCCCTCATGGCTGTGGCAGGTTACGAGAGGTACAATGCCATGCGGGCAGACCCAGCGCTGTGCTTCCTGGAGAAGGTGGGCATGCCAGACGAGAAGCTGCTTTCTGCAGAGCAGGGCATCAGCGACGGGGCTCAGGATGCTGCTGAAAGGTGGGCAGGGGATGGAGCTGAGCCCTCAGGCACCTTGCAGAGCTCCTCGATCTGTGTGAGAAGTGGGCTGGTGTTAAGGAGTGAGCTGTGCTTACGTAGGGCAGTGAGGGGAGAAGGAAGCAATGTGGGTGGGAGCATGGCAGGCAGCAAGGAGTGCAGGTAGGAGCTGCTCCGTGCTGCAAGGCAGAGGGCTGACACTGCTGGCTGCACAGCTGGCACTGCAAGGGAAGTGGCACTGCACTACTAAGGACTAATTCTCTGTCTTATCCAGGAGCAGCATGGAAAAGGAAGAGAGCAATGGAGAAAAGCTGGAGGGGCTGACAAAGCAGGAGGTGAGTGGGATTGGCAGTGATGGATGCACGTCTGCTGCTGCCAGGCATGCTGTCCTGCCTGGTACTGCAGATGTGGCTCAGCCCTGCTGTGGAGCACAGGGGAGCAGTGCTGCCTGCATTTCTGTTCTGTGCAGGTGCTTGGCATGGCAACAGCTGCATAGAGCAGGTGTTGCCATGTGCCTGTTCTGTGCAGAACAGGATCTCTGGCCCATGCCATTTCTGCTTGTTGGAGCATGGCTTCTTCTTATTGACCTGGACAGCATGCACTTCACAGGGAGCAGAGGGATGTCAGGGGCTGGGAATAGCCAGGAGGCTCTCACGCTTGGCTTCAGCAGCCACAAACGACATTGGCAAAGGAGCCACAGGCATCTCCAGAGAAATGGTCCTGGAGTGGATGACAAGCAATGGATCACGCAGCCCGTGCGGGTGCAGCATTTCTGTGTTGCTGTTAGCGCTGCTATGGCCCAATTCATTGTGGTGGGGGGCCCAGAGAAGACAACACTGCATGCTTGAACTGTCAGCTCTGCTGTCCGCACTACTCTGCTCCCATGTGTTGAGGGCTGCTTGCAAGGACGTGTGGTCCTGTGGCCCAGACCCTGCCAGGGCCGTGGAATGAGAGGTGGGCAGCACGGTCTGCCGCGCAGCTCTGCAGAGGTTCCTCTGATGGTTTCTTTCTGCAGGACATCGTGGCTGCTGGGGCAGGTGAAGCTGGTGAGAAGCGAGATGAGCCATCGGCAGGTGAGGCCGAATCTCCCGCAGCATGACACAGTGCTGCCCAGGGACCAGCACAGGAGGGCCTGAGCCAGAGCAGTGACACAGGGCTGCTGAGGGCAGGGAGGGGTTGGGACATGCAGAGCTGTGTTCGTGGCTGAGGGCATAAGCTGGGCAGCAGCGCTCACCCTGCACTCCTCCCTGGCTCTGCTGAAGGTCAGAGGAGGCTCGCAGAAAGCCCATTTGGCATCCAGCCCTGCTGGCTGTAGGAGGAGCATTTGGCTTGGCTTTGCTGTAGCCCAATACAGTGATGGGAAGAACATTTCCGGGGTGAGAGCATGAATGTGCTCTGAGAACTGAGTCATGCATGACCCTGTGGCAGGGCGGGCAGCATCCTAAAGAGCAGTACTGAAGCCAGCTGTGGGCCTGAGATGAGTGCATGGGGTCTCTGCTGTTAGTACTGTGGGCCGCCAGCTCCTGTGCAGGGCAGGCAGGGCAGAGCAAGTCCTGGGGGCTGCTTGGCCCAGAGCCGTTGTTTCTACCCCAGTCTCTGTCCCTGGGCTCTCTGAAAGAGGCTCAGACCTGGTCAGGGTGTGAACCAGCAGCTTTTGGGGTACAAAGGCCTGGGGGTGGCCACCACAGGCCCCGTCCCCAGTCATGCAAGGGGAAGGTGGGAGGGAGCTCTCGGAGGCAGGCAGCAGCGTGTGGCCCTGGGGCTCTGCAGCATGCGTTAAATACTGATGTCCTTGCTGATGTTTGAAGCCCAGGATGGCTCCGACTCAGACAGATCCTGCTGGCCTGTCTCGTCTGCCCTCACAGCCAGGCTGCGGCGGCTCGTCACTGTCTACCAGCGCTGCAACCGCAAAGAGTTGCCTGCGCGTGGTGAGATGCTGGTGCCTGGTAACCATGGATACTGGCTGCAGGATGAGGTGTTCCGGAGAGCCTCTGAGATGGACTCGGTGAACAAAGAGATGCAGAAAAGGTAACAGAGCAGCAAGCCAGGTAGTGGGTCCTTTTCACAGCTGGTTTAGGCCTGGTGAAGTCCCTTCGCCCTGGCAGTCAGTGTCCCTGCAGCAGCTGCCTGTGGCAGAGGCGCATGGCTCCTTCCTGCACGTGGGATCCCCGAGGCCCGGCCACCAGCCCAGCCCAGGGAGTGGCTCACTGTGGTTTGCAGGTAATGGCTGGTGGCAGCATGAAAAGAAGCAGAGGGTTTCCCATCAGCGTCAAACCCAGCATCTGCTGGGCTAGGGATCCACCTCCCGCCCTCAGCAGAGTCTTGCTGAGCACAGCTGTGCACTCAGAGCTCGTCATGGGTGAGGGTTGACGAATGAACACCATCACAGGGCTGCCCAGCCCTCCTGGCTGCATTAGCCTCCTGCTAGTGTCTTCTGGAGGCTGCTGGTGGCTAACTGCCATATGTTCCTATTACATTGCTCTCCAGCAAATGGTGAGACCATCACCTGGTACCTAGCTTGGTTCTCTGTGGGCACTGGGAGGGTGCAAGGCAGGGCGATGCTGCCTGCAGCCCTGCCAGTACCCAGCACATGTCCTACACTGCAGGGCCTCTGCATGGTCAGCACTCCTCAGTGGTTTTATCTCCTGTGAATCTGCCCATGCTGCATAAACCCATGTAACTGTGGTTTCTGTGCTGCCTGGTGGCAGGGAGTTTGGTGGTTTAGATCCACCTTGGGTGAATTCTCCCTTTGCCCATTTTGAGCACATCTGCTGCTCCTCCCTAGTTCTTCTGCCATGGGAAGGTCTGACACACTTGCGTTTTGAGGATGGTTTTACTGGAACCACAGCATCCCTGCCTGCTCACTTTGTGGTCGTATGGAAGCTGCTCCAGCCCACTGACCTTCCCCAGAGCTCTTCTCTGAGGTGGGGATATCACTGTTTCTCATGGTGGTCAAGACATGGTTGTGCTGTAGACACCGCAGCAGCCAAATATTTCCTGTGCTTTATCCCTGTGGGCCCCCGTTTTTGCTCTCCTCACAGATGTGTCCCTTTAACAGGAAGCCTTGTAATAAGCTCTGCTTTGGCTCATTGGTTTGGATCATTCATTTTTTTTATTGATTTCCTTCGTGTTATTCTCCTTTCTGGAATGAAACATCTCTGCAGAAGACTCAGCCTGCGGAAGCAGAGGTGGAAATGCTAGTCTGGATGTACTGGGTTGGGTTTGGAGTGCTGTGGGTGCTGTCACCCTGTCTGCTCTCCCTTGATGTGTTCCAGCTGTTTGCAGCTGCTGGCACAGGGATGCAATTTGGAGCTCAGATTTGACTTCAAGACTTCTTTAGCACACACCACTCACCTACTTCTGCTCTGGCCCTACAGTTTGTTCCCTGACCTCTTCTCTGTAGCCCACTTTTCTCTGCTGTTTGCCCAGGGCTGTATGTACCCCATGCGCTCTTCACCATTTCTGTCCTGGATCGTTCCTTTGTGTGATCTCTATGGGATGAAAGCTCAGAGGGTCTGAGGCAAGGTGAAGATGGTGCTGTAACTGTACTGCATCTAAAAAGCCTCATCTCTGGGGCTGCTTTCCTTCAATGGTGAGCAGGTCGCCAGGAATCCTGCTGACTCCTCTCATCAGAGGGGCTGGTATTTGTTAGTAGGACCCTTGCGGCAACGAGCCCCAGTCCCAGCTCACCTCCTAAAGAGGGCGGATGAGAACTTTGTCTGCAAACTGCTGGTACATTGAGTTGAATTTTCTGTGGAGGTGGTGAGACCAAATTCAATTTGGCAGACAGCAAGTAGATGTGATAGCTTCATGTGTCCACAGAAGCTGATGGAGCTTGCCCTCCATTGGCAGCACACCCAGGAGCTGCACTGGGTTTTGGACACCGCAGTGAGCCAAGAGCCAGAGAGCCTGTGGCCTTCGCTCCTCCTCGCTGTGCACCTTAGGGCCTCGGGTGATGGTGCTCCTCCTGCAGCTCCCCTAGAACTAGTGGGCAGTAACTGATAACCACTGCAAGGCTCTCTGCCTGCTGTCTTGTCCATGCTGGCACCAGTGCGTGTGTCACTGGTGCTCATGTGTCTCCTTCTCTGCCCCACAGGTGGACAAGGAGGGAGCAGGCAGATTTTTACCGCACTGTCTCTTCCTTTGGGGTCATCTATGACCAGGAGAAAAAGACCTTTGATTGGACCCAGTTCCGAGCCATCTCTCGTTTGGAGAAGAAAACAGATGAGAGCTTAGAGAAGTACTTCTACAGCTTTGTGGCCATGTGCAAGAATGTCTGTGGTCTCCCACTGTGGAAAGAAGATGGTAAGTGAAAATTGCTTGGCCTTTGTGGGAGATCCATGTAGTTGTGGGCCAGAAATGCTCTCATGGAGGGAGAGCAAGGGAGGAGTTTCAGGGAGAGCAGGAGGCAGCAAGACACCGGCCAGGCTATGGGCTTGCAGAAGACACCTGCATTTTTGGCTGGCTCTCTGATGCAACAGAAAAGCAGGACTGCTGCACAGGCTTCAGCCCCTGTTCTCACACAATGAAATCTCAACTAATTTTATCCAAGGCAGATGATCTTTAGATGTGAGGGAAGAGAAGCAGAAAATCAGCAGTTCACACCTCCTCCACACTGAAGCTGGGGTTTGTTTGTGCAGTATATGTTGCTGCTTTCTGCCTAAGCACCCCTCTGCTGGTGCTGTACAGAGTCTGTCTTATGCCCGCACTGCTGCCCAGCTGTCTGTGGAGCTCTCCTGCAGGGCAGAGGGTGTCTGAAGGTAGCACGGGAGTCTTGGGAAGCCTGGTCAACACACCGGGCATCTGCTTTCTGGGAGCGTCCAGCAGACCCCCAGCACGCTGGCCCACACAGGACATGGCAGATGAAAAGCTGTCTGGTTGCTACTTAAGCACAAAGTGATTTGCTTCAAACAGGAGCCAGAAGGATCTCATCTCTAACCTGCCAGGAATCTTATGCAGATTTCCTTAGAGATGTGTGTTAATGCCTTAGGTATGGATGTGTAGGTGTTCCTCATCAAAAGAGCTTGCATGAGTTGAAGGACTCCTCTGAAAGCTGCTGAAGGGCTGCCCCAGGCTCACACCTCAGGGAGCTGCTCTGATGGCAGTTCCCAACAGCTCTAGCACTGCTGGCTCTGATGGGCAGAGCTCAGGCAAAGCGCTGAACCTTCTGCAGCCGAGTGCTGCTCTTGGCCCAGCTGATCAACTCAAGAAAGTGTACTCCAGTGTGAGCATTTGATGACAAATGAGTGGAAGGTGGTGGCACTGGGAAACTCAATCTCAGTGGCAGCTTCAAGCGCTGCCCCCACCTCACCTGCAGTCTGAGCAGCAGAAAACTCATCCAGCTTCTCTCTGCCTCTGTGCAGCCCTCATCAGTCTGTCTAATAGGGCCTTGGCTCTTCTGTCCCTGTTGTAGGTCCACCGGACCCCGATATCTACGTGGAGCCCATCACAGAGGAGCGCGCTGCCAGAACCCTGTACCGTATTGAGCTGCTGCGGAAGGTGCGCGAGCAGGTGCTCAAGTGTCCACAGCTCCACGAGCGGCTCAAGCTGTGCCGGCCGAGCCTCTACCTGCCGGTGTGGTGGGAGTGTGGCAAACACGACCGGGACCTGCTGATTGGCACCGCCAAGCACGGCCTGAATCGTACAGACTACTACATCATGAATGACCCGCAGCTGTCTTTTTTAGATGCGTACAGGAACTATGCCCAGCATAAAAGAACAGGGATCCCAGGCTCAGAAACCCTGTGCTGCCTTTACCAGACTAACTCCAAATTCTACAGTTCCCCTCTGTATGGCCAGGTGGACCGGACTTGTGAATCCCTGGAGACTGAGTCTGAGAGTCAGATCAAGCTGGAAAACATCGAAAGCACCATGTCTCAGGCTGGGGGCAGCCCGCTGGATGCAAACTGTGAAACATTCATGTCTAAAGTCCGGGACATTATTTCCAGTAACTATGATGAGAGCTCGCTGCCAGACTCGCTGATGTGCATGATGTATGATGAGAAGGCCTGCAACAGTGAGCAGAGCTCCCTCGCCCGAGACAGCCCGAGTTGCACAGATATTGGAAGCAGCATTGCTAAACTGTCCGAGGGCAAGCTAGAGGGGGACGAGGATCCGTCCAGCTGTGAGGCAGAGGCCATGAGAGAGGCTTCCTTCCTGGAGGGTTTGCAGGTGGGCTGTGACCAAATGGACTGTCAGAATGAAGAAGCAGAGCCTTCACCTTCTACTCCCGAAAGTGACCCTTCACAGAGCGTCCCAGCAGAGCTCTGCGAGGCCTTGCAGCAGAAGAGAGACCTCGGCAGCCCTGTGCCAGTGCTGCCTGAGCACCATGCCGTGGAAGGGGTGATAAGTGTGGGACTGTACAGTCCCAGTCTTCACGACTATGACATGAAGGTTCCTCCTGAGCAGAGGTTCATTAATCTGCTGCAGGAGAAAGGAATGGAGGCAAAAGCAGTTCCAAGTCAGAGCCACAGTGAGGAAGATGAGGAGGAAGAGGATGATGATAACTCGGAGGTAGCAGCAGATGTTGCAGAAGGCTTGAGTGCTCCAAGGGCCAGGACCAGTTCTAACGCTGAGGCTAATGAACTGGGGGGCAAGGAGCAGAGCCCTGGCCTCCACACACCTGAGGACTCTTGTCCTGAAGACGTGAACAGTGAGAGAGGGTCCCTGGGGCTGGGGACGGTCGAAGGGCCTGCGGAGCCTGAGCTGGAAGGCAGGGAGGACCATGGCCTGGATGAGGAGAGCACCCTGCAGCACTCGCCAGGCCAGTCTCAGAGCCAGGCTTTCAGCCTGCCTCCCCCTCCTCTGGGGGCCCCAGGGGCAGAGCCGCTCCGTGCTGGGGGGGAAGCCTGGGGCCAAGAGGCCCAAGGGCAGGCAGGCTCCAGGGAGACCCTACACCCTGAGCCCCCAGGGGTGAAGCAAGAAGAGTGTGAGATCAGAGATGAGGAGGAGAAAACTGGCAGCAGCCAGAGTCAAGGTACAGTCTGAGAGCTCCCGCTGGCTGACAGTCCCCTCTTCCCCTCCAGCTGGGATGGGAGGGACCTGCTGTCCCTCAGCAGTGCTGAGCCAGAGCTGCAGGGCTGCCTAGCCTCCCGGAGCAGCTACCCCCCTCTGCAGGAACTGGGCCCCTCTGGCTGATGTGATCAAGGAGCAAGGAGTTGGTGGCTGGTTGCTAGTACGGCTTGCCAGGACCCCAGCAGCTCTTCTGCCCCGGGTATAGCCATGGGTTGCCCACGCCTTTCCCTTCCTGGCCCAGAGCACTCTCTGGTGAGCAGCTCCTTCTGTAAGGCTCCTGCCCTCCTCCCTGCCCACTCAGGTCTCCAGCTGTGTCACTGGGGAAGGTATGGGGCCACTGTAATAAAAGCCCAGAACTGAGCTCGGGGCGGTGCTCAGCCGCCTGCTTCTGACCAGTGCGGGCTGTCTGCTCCTGGCCCAGGGCTGCTGTGTTTCTTGTTGGTAGGTTGGGGAGTGGGATCTGTGGAGGACCTGCTGGGCACCAGGGTGGAAAGGGGAGAAGGAGTGCTGCCACCCTGAGGGGTAATGGAGGGAGGGTAATGGTGGGCTCTGTTCTGTTGCTTTCTCAGATGGCCCAGAGAAGTACTTGGAGGAAGAGAGCAAGAGTTCGACTTCTGTCCTGCCTGGGGAGATCAATGACCTGCAGGATGCCCGGGCACCAACCATCGCCCAGCTGCTGCAGGAAAAGACACTTTACTCCTTCTCTGAGTGGCCTAAGGTGAGTTGAAGAAGCACACTTTCTATTGTGGATGTTACTGCCTTGACCTGACAGGCAGTGGCTCAGCCCCAGCTCTGCCTCCTCCTGCTCCTCCACACGTGGCTCCCCATGGACGCTGTGCTTGGTGCTCTCACCAGGCCATGGCTGTAGCTGCCCCCCAGCAGTTTGCTGCTGAGCTGGGGCACAAGAGTTGGGTTTATCTTTAATCCTGAGTTGGCATACATGAGTTAAAATCATTCGAGTCCCAGCCTCCCATAGTCCAATCCTGTTTGCAGGATCGTGTGATCATCAACCGCATTGACAACATCTGCCATGCCATCCTGAAGGGCAAGTGGCCATCCTCCAGCCAGCAGTTTGAGACCCAGAGCCTGCTGGCAGCGCCAGCCGTAGCCAGCAATGCTGGCAGCAGGAACAGCTTTGCTGAGTCAGAAGCCCCCGATCCCAGCTTTAACAATGGAGTGTTAATCTCACAGGTACAAAAGGTGAGGGGGACCCTTGGGTGGGGACAGGTGTAGGACCCTGGGGTGAAGCGTTTCCCCATGTGCTCAGTAGCTTCCTGCTCCGGGCAGGAGTTTCACTGCCACTTGGTGCCATTTGTGGTGCATAACGTGCAGCTTGGGCTGCTCGGTCCCTCTGGTGAGGGCTCCTGGTGAGCTCCCAGCCCCCAGCTGCCCCGCTGTCCCAAAGGAAGAAGTGCAGGAGAGGGCACTGCCCTGTCAATCTCTCATCTCTCACTGATGGACATGGCACAGAGCCAAAAGCTGCTGACCTGGGACTCCACCTCTCCCTCAGCAGTGGATGAAGCACATGGGAGTCAGTGTTGGCCCGAGGATACCATGGCACCACTCGCTCACAGGGTGAGGTGTGGTGTGCTTGTGGAAAGGGTGACCTGCAGAGGAGCAGAGCAGCCTGACTGCTAGCTCTGTGTGTTGGTTTGAAGTGCTGTGATCCGTGGCACTGCACCAGCAGCCATAACCCAATCTGTGCCTCTGATCCACACAGGAAGGCTTCCTGAGCCCTGCCTTTGCAAAAGATGAGCGGAAACACAGGAGGCTATATGAATTTGAGATGGAGAGGGACGCCAAGCAGAGGAGTTTGGAGCAGTTGGCTGCAGCCCATGTTCATCCTCCCATCGTGCTGAATGGCTGGCGCGACACAGCTGTGGACCTGTCCAGAGCCTCTGATGGGTCCCCAGGGAACTCCTCTCCTTTCCCTCTGAACACGAACATGCCCAAACTGGGGACTGTCAACACCCTCCAGGGCTCCCTGGGCATGGACTTGTCTGGCATTCTGCAGGCAGGGTTAATCCATCCTGTCACAGGACAAATTGTAAATGGCAGCCTCCGAAGAGACGATGCTGCCATGAGAAGGAGACGGGGCAGGAGAAAAAATGTAGAAGGGATGGACCTCATCTTCCTGAAGGAGAGACCTCTTCCAACCAGGCTGCAGGTGAGCTGATGCTCCCTTCTTTCATGTGGCCCTCGTGCAGTCAGCACAGTTTGTCTCATGGGCCAGCTCCCCTATACAAGCTCTCCTCCTGTTGGCCTGGTGGGGCTCCTCCGGAATAGATGGCTTTGCTGGAGTAGGCAGCAGCATCCAGGAAGGAAGCAAAGTACTCTCTCTGTCTTGCAGCAATGTTTGGAGTGTTTGAGTCCTGATAAGCATTATCACAAGCAGTTTTTCCAGATGGGGAGTGTATGGGGTTAGAGAACATGAGAAAAAGTCTATGACTGCATTTAAGCTGCCAAAAGGCTTCTGCCCTGGGATCCACTCAAGGAATGGTGACTGGAAGCCAGAGCAGTCCCCTCAGGCCATGTGTAGTAGTGATCTGTTGGGGAAGTGGCTCTCCTGGTCATGAGAGTGTGAGTGAGTGAGATGCAGAAGCATCTCCCAGCTCTCTGCACTCCGTGCAGCACTGGGGCTGAGTGGAAGCAGAATGCATTGTAGAGGGGGTGGGTCAAGGAGCAGGTGCAGGGAGTATGGGGATGAAGAAGCCAGCCTATGCTGTGGTGGCAGTTGAGCTGCTTTGGGAGCTGTGTGGGGGCAGATGCATCACCACATGCTGCTGATGGGTTGCCCCTGCTCCTCCCTTCACTCCAGGATGTTCAGGACGATCAGCTGCAGCCACCCCAGAACAGCCCCCTCCCAGATGGGCCGGCAGCTGCTACCTCAGCTCCGCAGCCAGTCCCAGCTGCAGGCGGCCAGGCCGAGAAGGCTGTCCCCAACAAGAGTCTTCTCGACTGGCTCCGTCAGCAGTCCGACTACACGCTCGACGTTCCCGGCTTCGGCACAGTAAGGGTGGCCTTTGGTGGCATGTGTGTGTTTCTGTGTCTGCCTTATGTGCTGCCTTTAGTGTTAGTTGTAGTGTGGTTGCTCTTGAGTTCAAGCCTTCGTGAAGTATCTCGAAGTGTAGCATCTTTCCCTGTGCCACAGATGGCAATGTTTGCCAGGCCTGGGTCACGCTTTTGGGGGTGGGCATGGTTCCCTGTGGAGTCGCAGAACCCACCTGCTGAGCTGCATGCCCGTGCCCCAAGGTCCGTTTTGCAGCTCCAGTCCTGGGCATCAGAGATGTGCAGCGTGAGTCTATAGTCCAATGTCTTCCAGAAGTGGCAGGGATAAGGAAATAAATGGGAAGAGGCGTTTGGGATGCTCAAAGCCCACGAGCTCCCTTTCACTGCTCCCTTTCAGAAGCACTGTGCTGCGGGCACACGTCCACAGGCACAGTCAGAGCACAGTGGCACTGACCAGAACGTGAGGCCTGTCTGATTCTTCTTGCAGTTTCCTAGACATCCATCTGTCTCTGGGTTTCACAGAGTGGTCTGCTCCTCAGATTTCAGCCTGTTTAGCCTCTGGGACAATGTGGTAGGCAGAGCTCAGGCTACAGAGCAGAGCAGGAAGAAATGTGATGTTGTGCATAATAGACTGCTTCTTGGTCACAGAAGACTGTGTGTGCCTGAGGCAGGGGTTCCCCAGAGCCAGTGTGCAGGAGCATGGAGGAGGGGCGAGCTGGGCAGGGTGTGGGGCTCCTGAGAGCTGAGGAGCCCAGTGTGTGCTTGAGCAGCAGGGCCCTTGCTTTTTAAGACCCAGAGACACACAAAGGTCTGTTCCCTAGACCAGGAGCATGGCAGGAAGCAGTCCGTTGGTGGAGCAGCAGTGGAGCTTCTTTTCCACCACTTCCCATTGCCCTGGCCTTCTCGGGGGGCTTACGGAGCTCACACATCTGCCACACCAGTGACCTGCTGCTACCAGCAAGCTTCCTGTCAGCACTGCGGGTTCCCTGCCTCGAGGCAGGTGTCCTCTCTCTGAGAGATTGGTTAGAAAGCTGCTTTGGGGTCCTGGAGCAGCTCCATTGATTTCTCAAAGGCCAGACCAGGCTCAAGGCTTTTTAATTGACTCCTGGGACTCAGGGCCTGCAGTAGTTTGTTACAGTGCTATATACATGCCTGCACATTAACGGGTGTCCTGGGGCTTGGTGTGCAAGTGTACAATGGGTGTGCAACAACTCAGCTGTAACTGCCCTGCAGTCCTGAAGGGCTGGGAACCCAAACAGAGTGCAGCAGCTGTGCAGTGGGAACGGCTGAAATACAGCAGAACTAAGTATGGCTGAGCTGCAGAGAAACAGGGCACCCTCCTTACAGATGCATGTGTAGGAGTGCGGAGCAGGTTGGTGGGAGCCAGAAGGTGGTGCCGCAGCCAGTCAGTGGGGCACACTGGAAGTCCCTTTGTACCTACAGCAATTAATACTCATTTGAAAATGGGCCCTGTGGCAGAGGCTGGTGTGTGCTGCTTGCAGTGCTTCTGCCCAGGGCTGCGGGGACATCCCTGTCCCTGGCGTGCTCATCTGTGTCGTCCTCCCGCAGGGCTGCTAGCCAGCCAGGCTCATTAAGCTGTCCGCTGTCATTAATGTTGTGTTGTTTGCACTCCAGAATTTTTCAGACAAGCCCAAGCAGAGGAGGCAGCGCTGCAAGGACCCCAGCAAATTGGACATTAGTGCACTCACGGGCGAGGAGCGGGTGCCGGTGGTACATAAGGGTACCGGACGGAGGGTAAGCAAAGGTCTATTCTGTGCTCTGCCCTCACTGTCCTGAAGCACTTAGCAGAACCTGATCTGGCCAGGGATACATCTTAATCCAGGGAACCACGTTGATGGGGCTAAAGTCTGGAACACACGCTCGGTGTATGATATTCTGTGACGCATGTGTGACAGAGGAGACACCTACACGTGACTGGCTGCAGCAGGAAGGGCTGGGTGCTTGCCGCTGCTGCTGTACACTGGCCCCACAGCAGCACAGGAACAGCCTTTGGTGTGAGAGCTGCTGTCAGCGTAGCCCTGGCTGCCATTTCCTGTTCTGGATCTGATTGTTACCTTTGAACTCACTGCAATTTTCCAAAACTTGTAATATTCTCATGTGTTGCAAATGTCTCTGTTTTGTTCCTCCTTACGAGGTGCAGCAAGAGCGCACTGACACCCTGCAGAGTGAGGGGCATGCGGGAATGGAGGGCTTGCAGTGCTTTCTCTTACTGAGATGTGCGTACTGAGCAGCTAGTGACATGAGTTGGGAACATGGAGGTACCCGCCTCTTGTGCACTGATATCGTCCTCTCTGAATGAGACAGGAAACTTTCCACCTAAATTTAGCTGTTAAACACACTCAGGGCTTCGTGAGGTGACGTGGCCGTAATCACCTCTAAACCCAAAGCAGAGTGGTGGGGTAGAAAGAGTCTGATTCAGCCACACCTGTGTTTCCGTGTTACACTCACGATGGCTGCTGGAGACCTGGGTGAGTTGGGTGGGTTCCTCCAGTTCTGAGTGTGTCTGTTACAAATGCTCTGTTCCCATCCCATGGCACACTCGTGGGCAGGGAGGGCAGAGCTGGGCGGTGGGGTAGGGCACAGGGGCTGGCCCTCTGCTCCCTGAGCTGCGTGTCTGGAAGCAGCAGTCCTGTACAGAGTCCTGCCAAGTGGCATAGCAAGGGAAGAGCCTCTGCCCCAGCCAAACCGCAGCCCCAGACGGTGAGCCAGAGGACATGCTGTCATCCCCTTCACAGCACGGGTGGAGGGACTGGCCCGCAGCCGTGAGCAGAGAACCTTGGCCTCAGCTCCCAGCTGCACCTTAAACAGCACCTCAGCCTCAGGGTGTCCTCCCTCTGCTTGGACAGGACCAGGATGGCCTCTGTTTTCTCGGCCACCTCCTGCATGAGCCTCTCAGGTGTGTAGCAACCATCCCCTTCAGAGGCTGGCGGATGCTCCTAAAATGTGTGTTTGCCTAGACGTTTAATCATATTTCTTGTGTTATTTTGCATAACTCTTTCTGCAATAGAGGTCATCCTTCTGCTGTGTTTTATAGTTAGGGGGAGCCACGGCACCAGCATTGAAGGAATTGCCAAGGTGGCTTGATGCAAACTTGGAGTATGCTGTTGCAGCTGACTGGGCTGACATTGTTAAGCTTTCAGTAAGTTAGAGCTTTTGGAGAAATCTGTATCATGTCATCTTTTCTTCCTCCTCCCCATCCCCACCACCTTTCTGCAGTGAGGCCCCATGAGCTGCAGGGCAGGGCTTCTCGGGGAGGGCACAGCCAGAGGGCCGGTCGGGCCACGCAGCACAGGAAGGTTGGGCACAGCCACGGCTCTGCATCATGGCCTAGCAGGAGAGTAGGTGCTTGGAGCCCCTGGGACGGGGCATGGAGGACAGGGTGCCCACTGCAGAACCTTCCTGGAAGGCCTGGGAGGCTGGGAGTCAGCTTGGGCAGCAGGAGCAAGTCAGGAGCAGTCATCCACCTGTGCGCAGGGCAGGGGCTGCACGCAGTGCTTTCTCGTGGGTCACATTTTCCAGCAGTTCCCTGGGCCAAGCCTTTTTATCCGCTCCTGCAAGCTCTGTGCATGCCAGCCTGAGCCTGCTACCGGGTGTGCAGCTCAGGGGCCCGAGGGCTCAGGCAGTGGCAGGGCAGGGGCAGTGGGGAGCAGGGCCCTATCAACGCACTCACCCACCGGTCCCTGCCCTGGTGAGGGGCAGCAACCGCATGCATCCCCCTAGGCTGCTCTCGGAGGCCCCACTTGGTGCCCCTAGGCACCCCCACTTTGCCAGAGGGAGAGCTGTGTACCAGCCTGCAGCGCTCAGCAGCCCCATCCACCTGGCTGCATGCATGCATGCAGAGGGATGGTCTCTATCGGGGCACCGGGGCTGGGTGTCGGGCAGGCTGCCCTGCCGTGCCCAGGCTGCCTGGGCTTCTGTGCAGATTTCCACACGCAGCAGCGTGTGCTCATCCCTTCTGAGGCAGCAGCTGGGCTGAGAAAACTTCCCCAACAGTTTGTTCTGCACTTCAGGTGTCAATGGAAAGTACAGTTCACGTGCAAATCTATTATTGGAAATTGCTCAAAGGCACAAAAGTCTTTGAAGCTTGAGGGAGGCACAAAAGGAAACATTCAAATATTTGTGATGAGAACGCTGAAAAATGGAGTCTTAAGCTGTGCTGTGGGTCTCCCTGCACTGCTCCATGTAGGTGGGCTGTCTTCTCCCTCACTGCAGTTGCTGGGCTCTGTTCCTACAGTGAATGCTCATGGAGCTCAGCAGCACACCCGCTGTCTTTGTGCCATCTCCTGCAGCTCTACTGTCCAGCAGAGCACTGAAAATTTGGCCCTTAGAGCTAATATCTGGCTGTTGCTGAAGCCAGGACTAAAGCTGGGATGGGAGCGAACTTTAATCCTCTGACACGGAGTTGCCCCAGCGCTCCTTGTGCTAGGAAGGGTTCCAGTCCTCAGGAGCAGCTGGCGGGGGCTTGGGGGAGCCAAAGGCTGCTGTCCCTGCTGCCTCCCTGCCCCCCGCGCGCTTTGTCACTGCAGCGTTGTGCCAGGGCACAGTGAGGATGTTCTGCACTTGGCAGCATCCCTTGGGGAAAAGTTGTGCGTACCTCTCAAATTCCATATCCAGAATCATGTAAGCAAATGTTTCTGTGCTGACACCATCTGGGATGCAGACGCGAGTACGGAAAAGCCAGATTTTCTCTGATGCAGTAACGAGGCATTTTCTGTTGTGTGTGCTTCATTCTCAGGGTTACCTCCCAGAAAGCAAATTCAACCGAGTGCTAACTGAGCCGGTGCTGCGTGACGTGGGGCCACGCCGCAGGGGGAGGCGGCCCAGAAGCGAGCTCATCAAAGGCCCCGGCGTTGTAGCTGATTCTTCTTCCGGAATGGGACCATTGTTCATGAACGGACTGATTGCCGGAATGGATCTAGTGGGACTTCAGAACATGAGAAACATGCAAGGGATCCCCCTGACTGGGCTGGTCGGCTTTCCTGCGGGATTTGCAGCGGTGCCCGCTGGCGAGGACGTGAAGAGCACCCTGAGCATGTTGCCTATGATGCTGCCAGGCATGGCCACCGTACCGCAAATGTTCGGTGTTGGAGGGCTTCTCAACCCACCCATGGCAACTACTTGTACTGCGACTGCTCCAACTTCCTTAACAAGCACAACAAAAAGTGGTACATCAAACGCAGAAAAAGCTACTGAGGATAAACAGAGCAGCCAGGATGTGAAAAAAGAAACTCTTTCTGAAGATAAGCCCGGTCCTAGTTCGTTTTCTAATCAGACAGAATCTGCAATAACTACCAGTAGTCCTGTAGCTTTTAACCCATTTCTTATCCCAGGGATGTCACCCGGACTGATCTATCCGTCAATGTTTCTCTCCCCTGGCATTGGCATGGCGCTGCCAGGCATGCAGCAGGCCAGGCACACGGAGGCCGCCAACCTGGAGAGCCAGAAGCGGAAGAGAAAGAAAGCAAAAGGGGACGCAGCAAACCTGGAACCAGAAACTGTCTCGCTGCCTGAAAAAGAAGCTGCAAACGGTCAAAACTGTACAGAGCAAACACCGCCTTTGCCAGCAGAGAAAGAGCAGGATGTACCAGCAGAGGAGGAGGTCAAAGAAGTTAATGATACCAATTAGAACTTTTGTTTCATTGAAAAAAGATTGTGGCTTGTAAGTTTCTTATCCCATACCTATTTGTTACTTACCCTCCTGCCCCCACTCCACCTTCATAAACCTGTGTTTCCATGAGTAATATTATCTACCTAACTCCCTGTCAGAAAACTATGGTGACATATTCTATGTTAATAGTTGCAGGGTCTTGCCACTTTATTAGATAAACAGTGTTGTCTAGCTAGTGTGGGAGGCACAGAATTCTCGTTCTGTTTTCCAGTCGTTCATCCCGGCCGACAAGAGCAAATCCAGTTCTTGGTCACCCCCCAAACCGCTCACACATTTGACAAGAAAAGGAAGCAAAAAGAGAGCAAAAGCAGAGTTCTTACCTCTTGGTCTACACACAGACAAGGGTGTTTCTTTCTCCAGTGACACTGAGTGACAAAGCCTGTATTTGGGGGTAAAAAGCACAGCTATAGTAAGTGCTGATGTGTATTTTTGATTTGAAGTATTTCCCTATTTTATCATGGTTACTAGAATAGTAGTATAGACAGAAGTATATACCTAATGATTGAAAATGCATATATTCATTTCTTTGAAACAGAGACATAACTGGTAGTGGTATAATTTCTCTATCACCCCCACCTCAAAGGTTTGGAAACAAACGACAGTCAGTGAAAATATTACCAAGGCGTTCTTTTGTATTTTTTCAAACCAAAGTTTGGTTTTATGTTAAGTGGAGTTTTAGTTGCCCTTTCCTCGATAGTTATGAGAGCTTTTCAGCCCGAGCTGAAAACGTTTTGCACATCTTGCATGACTTTTTGGGATTCCTGTGCCCATCGCTACCGGTTCCCCCATCGCCCTGCTAGAATTCCGTTCTCATCTACGGCGTTAGTCCTCGTCTATGGCATTAGGAGTGCTGTAATGTTATTTTTTCAAGCCACGAACAGGCCACGCTGATTTTAATGCTCTTTTATGAACACTGAGGCTTTTTGAGTTGCTGTACGTTGGGGCCCGTGCCCAGACGCGGCGTGCTGTCAGAGCAGGGGGAGGCCGTGGGCCGGCTGTGCTGCTCTGAGGGTCCTCGCAGAAGGACAGCGGGGTCTCCAAAGCTTGAGTTTGTTCTTTTCTAGTGGTAGACTGTGAAGAGATCACGTTTGCTTCTTCTTTCCATTCCTCTACGTGCTGTTGAACAGTATTTCCGAGTCCCCCCCCCTCCCCCCCATCAGCAAATGATTTTGACATACGCGTTTTAAATGGACAGGTTTTAATGCAATCAGTGCCCGAAACTCTGTGTGTTGAGACACCTCCACAGGCAACTCCTCCGTTTCTCCTTCCCTTCACTCCTCCTTTCGTTTTCCTTTCACTTGGGCTTGTTCTTATTTGCAGCTCATAGTTTGAGACTTGAAGTAAACGCGCAGTGGTGCGACGGCTGTGGAGGGCGTTGGGAGCGTGCTAGTCATCAGTCACACATTTGGTCGTCACAATTTACTGTATTTTTTACTTATTTTCTGTTACAGTTTTGCTAATTTATCAGATGGTCCAAATGTTTTGGCATAACTATTTCGGTTTGCATTATTTATTTATGATGCTTTTTTTGTCATTGTCTTTTATACATTTGGAATTATAAATGGTGTACATGTTGAAATTAGCATCTCAAAGAAGTCTGTTACCCACGAGCTGAAAAGCATTTGCTTCGTACTTTAACGGAACGTATTCCCAGATTACTGGATTGGATGATTTTTTTAAAGTCTGTAACCAATCACGATGCAACCCCCCCAACCCCCATAATTAAATGTCTTCTATTTAATAACTTCCTCGTAGCATAGATACTGTATCGCTATCGACAGATTTCTTAGAAATGCTGCTATCTCTATTTAACTAACATTTTGTTCAGTTTTGCCTCCAGTGGAAGCAGAAAGGGTTTTCTCAGCTGTTAAATCCAAAATCGATATAATTTATTTATGTAAAAAAAAAAATCACGATTGATATATTTTTGAACCTTTTAAGTACTAACTTTCTTTTTATTCAGTAGAAGAACATGTACTTGCCCTAAATCCTTAAATACAAATGCTATAAAACTTCATATATCTTCAAAGCCTTACTGTGACTGGATATAGACATCTCTTCAGAGTCCATTTCTCGTACGGGATGGTTTTTCCAGGGTTACACTCATAAGGAACAGGGTTTTAAGTGGCATTTATTTAATTAGCTGGCATGCTCTATACCTTGTTCTTATTATCAGACGTGTATGCTAAGTCTCTGGGTGTTTAGGCTTCTCTTTGACTGCTACTTTGTGACCCTTTTGCAACCCGATATACTCTGTGGATTACTTAGACTGTAAGGCATTAAGTGGCTTCTTATAATTTTCCATCCTATCCAAAAGAAATGCCAAATTTTCGCCGGTTTTCATGGATACTCACACGAACATACATCCTCCACCAAATGTGCTAACAAAATAAACGGTCTGTGCTCTTGGACATGGATAAAAAGAAAAAGATTTAAAGGTCAGATTTTTATTTTTTTAATTTAGTGACTAGATGATGCTTATCTTTCAGACTTGGCAGAGCCTTGCTACAGATGTATATAAATTTTTTCAGCAAATATATGTGAACGTTTAATTCACCTGACTCAGTGATAAAAGTTCCTTGCCTTTCTCTCGGCACGAACGCTCCGAGGGCCGGCGAGCCCGGCGTGCTCCTGCAGCGGAGCGGTGCTGGGGCCGTGCTGAGGGCTCCCAGGGCTTTGCCATTCCCCGAAGGCGCAGCGGGCTCATCCCGCAGCCCTCGCCCCGCGGGGTGCCCAGGGGCTCCTGGCGCAGGTGGAGCCCCGAGAGCAGCCACGGCGCCCCGGTAATCGCCGTCATCACCCCCTGCGCTCGGACAGCACCCCTCCACAGGAGGAGCTGGGCCGCTGCTTTCTCTTACTGAGATATTAAGCGTTCCCACAGAAGCCTCGTAAAACGCTCGGAGGTGCCAAAAAAGGCTTGCAATGAATCTCCACCTAAGGGCCTCATGCTTTAGAAAAGCAGGTCGTAATTCGGTTTTTCAGACGAATGAATAAACGCCCAGGAAAAGCGAAGTTCTTGCAGGTGCAAGAAAACCTGCGGGGCTCGGAGCGGCCCGGGGACTCGTGCTCGCTCCGCCCGCGCACATCAGCGCGGGTCCTCGCGCGTCGTCGCTGTTCGTCACCGGGCAGAGCGAGGGGCCGCGGCGGGCGGGGGCTGGCAGGAAGGCCCACGGGCAGCGCCCGCTGGTGCGCGGCCTCACAGCCCCGCGAGGCTCTTTGCGGAGGGCGGGGTGACGCTGCGGGCAGCGCGGTGCCTCCCCGGAGGGCCTGCCCGCACCGCGCGTGGGAGAGCTGCTCTGCAGAGCGGCGCGGGACTGCGGGCAGAGCGCGCGCGCAGCCGTTAATCGCGCTCAGCGGCTTTCGTTCCGCGAGCGAAGAACCTTCCCTCGGACACGTTCGGGTTCCGGGACGGCGGCTCGAGCCGGGCAGCTCTGCCGCTCGCAACCCTCCGCAACACCGAGACATCCCCCCCCACCAAGGCGCTCTCCCGCTTCCCGCCCGTTGGCGCCCGCGGCGCCGGAAGTGGCCGCGCCCTTCCGGTACGGAGCTTTTGGCGCGCGGAGCGCAGTGCGGCGCTGCGCCGCCCGGGCCGGGCCGCCATGTCCCGTGAGGAACCGCTGCCCGAGCCCGAGCCCGAGCCCGAGCCCGGGGCCACTATCGAGCGGCTGTGCCGGGAGCTCAATCTGGACGCGGGCAGCGCGGCCGAGGCGCTGCGCGACTTCACGGTGCTGCGCGGCACCTACAGCCTGGAGGTGGGCGTGGGGCCGTGCCGTGGGGCCGTGCCGTGGGGCGGGCTGTTGGGCCGTGCCGTGGTGAGGCGCCCCCGGCCCCACGAGCCGCGTTGCCTTGCAGGGGGACGCGCAGCACTGGCTGGCCTGCGCGTTGTACGCCGCGTGCCGCCGCAGCGTGCTGCCCACCGTGGGGAGCGGCCTGATGGAGGGCAACTGCGTGTCGCTGACCCGGATCCTGCGCTCCGCCAGGCTCAGGTGCGCCGCTCGGTCCCCGCCCGCAGCGGCACGGGGCAGCGCTGAGGCCGAACGTCGGTTAAAGCCTATGATAATACAACGCTTTCTTTGTCTTTTTTTTTTTTTTTTTTTGTCCCTTTTAAGTTTGATTCAGTTCTTTAGCAAAATGAAGAAGTGGATGGACATGTCGAATGTGCCGCAGGAGTTTCGGGAGCGGGTGGATAGGCTGGAGAGGAACTTCGAGGTGTCCACTGTCATCTTCAGGAAGTTTGAACCGATATTTTTGGATATCTTTCAAAACCCTAACGAAGAAGCTTCGAAACCCCAACGGAGCAGGAAGCAGAGGTATTGGGGGAGCTTTCGTGTGGATTTGCAGCAGGTTTACAAATAACAAGAGCGTTAGTTCTGCTTTGAAAAATAAGGCCAAGTTCTGAAGTGTCTGAACGGATGGGCAGGGATGCTTGGTGCCAACACAGGGTGGTGGCTGATACCGTGCTGTAGTCCCTCCACGCACTCCTCACTGTGCTGCATCAGTGGGGCTCCTGTGTTCGGCTGCTTTACGTGACTGCCAGGTGAGTGCCAGCACTTCTGTGGAAGAAAATTGCAGCCAATTGCAGCTCATTCATATGACATGTAGTAACTGGTGGCGGCGTCTTCCTGATGCACAGAGAACTTCACTTTGTGTCCTTATTCTTTGTTGGCTGCATGGCTGTCCCTGGTAGCTCTGGTGAGGATAAAACCTTCATCGGAAGGAGCTGAGCTGGCTCTGTGCTGGGGGTTTCTGCTGCCTTGTGTATTAGTCTGGTGTAGCTTTTTGTCTTCAAATGGAAAGAGAGCTGCTGCTGCAGTGCCTTGGGGTGAGCTGTGGGCTTTGCTGCATCTGTATGAGGAGAAATGTCTGTGCACTCTGTTTGTGTTCCTTCATCAGAGCAGCATTCGTTAGCGTGATTGCACCTTTAGCTTCTTTGTCAGGTGGTTTTGATTCATCTCTACTCCTAGAGAATTCACTAGAAGAGCTGCAATGCGAGTTGTAGTTGCATATTTTGAAAGGATGCTTGACACTTTAGTAAAATGTTTAGGAAGAAGGTTCGCTGTCATTGATAGAGCCCTCAGCATTGCTCTGCATGCGGCTCCGCAAGACTCCTGTCGCGGTTGCAGCACCACTGAAATGCCTGGGTCACCAACCACAGGCAGCTGTTGGCTCAGAATGGCCGGTGATGCTGTGCAAGAAGCTCTGCAGAGCTAGCCTGGAGGCTGCAGCATGAGCTGCTCTGTGCACCAGTAGCTTACAGCATGCCTTAGTGTGCATCTGTGAGGTGATGGTTCCGACTGTTGCTCTGAACATGGAAACGGAATGAAACTCTTGCTGTGTAGCACGTTTCAGCTTCCTGGAAGCGGACACTGACTCCTGTCCCTCTCATTGACAGGCGGGTGCTGTGTGGTGTTAAGGATCTCTTCAACTTCTGCTGGACCCTGTTTGTATACACTAAGGGTAGGCTTGCTTTTTGCAGCCGTGTGTTTTGTGTCCATTCTGAGTTACGGACTTCTGTTGCGTTGCCTGACGTGATGTGCTGTCTCTTAAAGGTAATTTCCGTATGATTGGAGATGATTTAGTGAATTCCTATCATCTGCTTCTGTGCTGCTTGGACCTGGTTTTTGCAAATGCCCTTTTGTGTCCAAATCGAAGAGATTTGCTAAATCCGTCATTTAAAGGTACAGTGGGGATAGGTTATTGGAAATGAAATATTCTTTGTTCTTTGTTTTATTTTTTTTTAAGTGAAGTTGAAGGTTGTCATTTTGTTTTTTCTCCTCGTCCCTGTTCCCAGGCTTACCAGCAGACTTCCATGCATCAGAGACAAAAGCCTTGGAGGACCCTCCGTGCATCATTGCCACACTGTGTGAGCTGCATGACGGGCTTCTCGTAGAAGCGAAAGGAATAAAGGAGCACTACTTCAAGCCGTACATTTCAAAGCTGTTCAGTAGGAAGGTACGTGTTACTAACTGAAGGATGTGTGATAGTGTTCATACAGACAGTCCTGTCTTGAGAGCATTTAAATCCTGCATGTGCTTGTGAGCATGTGGACTTGGGTTGGTTCAGGTCTGTTCTCTGTATGTGTTTCAGCGGGAGCAGAACTGAACTCTCCCTTCTAATGATGCGTGCTGTAGGGGCCCCTCTGTTTTGGCTTTTTATGTCAGTGGAGAGTCCTCACTTTCTTGGCAGTATGAAAGCTGAATCATGGGCAATAACCTTTTTTTAACTAAAGATGTTGTGGAACAACCATAATGATTTTCTCAGTCCTAGTGCGTGTCTTGGAACTAAACAAAATGCTTTGAATGAGGAGGTTGGAGTTGCAGAGGGAAAAACTGTTCTGTGTGGTTTTGCTCCTGGAAACTTCTCCAAGCTCCATGGAGATGCCTGTAGTTGCCCAGCGGGTTGCTTCCTCCCTTCCGAGGGGGCAGAGGTAGCAGCGCTGCTCCTGAGCAGCATGCTTTCCTAGAGCTTGCATAGAGCTGAGCTTTGGCCTGGCCTGTGCCTCTCGCTAACGGCGTTGTGCTGCTTTGGTCTGGGCAAAAAGATAAGTCCTAAATCTCACTCCACTCTTGGCAAAAATAATCATCATGCTGTCATGTTGTTAGAGATAGAATGGTTTTGATTTATTATGTAAGATATTTCTGATTTTTTTTTTATTCTTAGATCTTAAAAGGAGAATGTCTGTTGGATCTTTACAATTTTACAGAAAATAAGTAAGTTATAGCTTGCATTTTTAATCATGGACTTGGGTTTCTTTTCTTAAGTATGCATCTTTGTATGCTAAATCTCAGGTTTTCCTTATCTTATTGTATCTCACTGCTGTTGGTGGTTTGAGAACCAGTGCTGTTACTTGCCTAAATGCTTCCTGGGTCTGAGATGCTTCCAATATCAGAGGGTGAGCTACAGGTTTTCTTTCTTAATATCAGGTCACAGAAAGGTGCTCGGGCACTGGAGCAGGCTGCCCAGGGCAGGGCTGCACTGCCTATCCCTAGAGATACTGCAGATGTGTGGATGTGGTTTAGTGGTGGGCTTGGTAGTACTGGCTGATGGCTGAACTTGATCTTTAAGGTCTTTTCCAGCATAAATAACACTGTGGTTTTTCTGGCAGCTGTTACTTTTGTGTAATTTGTCTAATGCAAATCAAACCTCTGAAGTTTATGAATATGTTTCTGTGCATACCTCAAATATTGAATATGAATAGGGAAGCATTTAGGATTGTTTACTAGTCTCCAGTTAAGTGTATAATTCTGTGAATGCAATAGGAGGACTCAAAAGAAAAAGGAGCAACAATTGCAAAACCATAAGAAAGGAGTGGAGCGTTTCCGGGGACACAAGTGGAGTTGATTCAGGAACTTCAGAAATTGAATTCTCAAAACCAATTTAAATGAAAAGATGAGTAGCAGCTGCTTTGTTCTGGATCCTATAGGGAGCTTTTGGCCTTTTCCAAAAATAGCTAGCAATTCGTTTTTGCAAAGTGAGATTTTTATCTCATCAGTTTGCTTTCTGAGAAGTGTGAGCGGTGACTCCAGTGTTGTAACAGTGCGGATCACATTCAGATATAGAAGTGCTGCTCTGATCCCTATGAAGCAGTGAGCTGCTATTAGTGTTTCTATTTAAAGGATAATAGTATTAATACTTACTGTCATGTCAAATAAGGCAGTATTCCCTGTTCCTTATTAAATGACATCTGAGGAAACCTGTCTATCTGTTTGCCCAAATGGAAGGCTCTGCAGCCTTTGTGAGGTTAAGTGTTCTCCTTTTACAGACAGGTTAGCTGGAATCAGAAACTAAAGGAGTTGTTCAGTATCATAGTATGTCAGTGGTGATTTGAGGAACTGGAGCTTCAAATTCCCTTTCTCTGTGCCATTGAGGGAGGTTGCCACTGAGTGCCAGGAGGCCAAAGCAGAGCTCAAACTTAGCTTGTTTAATGCAGCCCCTGCTGCTCTGCTTGGACAAAGCTTTAACTTCTGATTGGCTGAATGTTTCAAAACTGCTTTATTTGCATCTGAGATGGAAGCAGATTTTCTTCCTGTACTTACTGCGAGCCCAGTGATTTATTGTCAGGATGAGTTTTCTGTTCTGTGACGTTTCACAGTGGAACGCATTGAAGCTCAACTCATTTATGGTCCTCATGGAAAAGAAATCAGGATTTGCTAGGAAACTCTTGAGCAGCAGTAGGGTCGTAGGAGGCACAACTCCACCCAATGGTATCGAAGCTTAGTCAGTCCACAGTTGTTTTGATTTGGGAATTTCTGTCAGTGTTTTAAATTCTGCACTTAGACTTCCACTGCCCCAAGGAGACAGCTCCATTCACGTCTAGATTTTCTTCCTTTTGAAGAACTTGCCATGTATCTCACAGATGTCTCCAAGCTCTGTTCCAAAAAAAAAAAAAATGCTGTTCAGCTCACTGCATAGGCACAGTGCTTTCTTCACATGCAATTCGGAGCCCAACTTGCACAATCATCTTACTTTTCTGAATTCCAGCACTGGTATAGTAGATCTTCTTCCATTCCCAGTCCAGAGTGGTTCCATTTTCTTTACGCATTGCTATGAGATTTTATGTCAGTTCACTTTACAGCACAGAGGAGAATGGGTACAGGGATGGAAGTGGGGAAGAAGGCTGTGGCAACCTTGGAGTGCATCACTGAGGGCATTGTGGTCCCACATTCCATATTTACCTGTTAGGTTTTCAAAACATTTGGGAGTATTTCTCCTGTTTCCACACAGCACAGTGTGTGGAACTAATTTAATGCCATCTAAGAAAGGCAATTTTTTCTACTTCCTTAGGAAACTATAAGGGAAACATAATCATTCTGAAGATGTGCATGTTGGTGAATGTCAGTTAAAGCAAATGCATCTTAATTTGGCAGGTTTCAATTTAAGATCCCAACATTTCTGGGTCAGCAGATGGGAAAATTGTGCAGAAAAAAAGACATATATATGAGTATATATAATATATATTTTGTGTGTGTGTGAAGCAGTTCAGCTGTGGAGCCGGATGCCTTGATTTCAGCGCTATCTGAGATTAACGCACTGCATGGGCATGCCTGCCCCTGGCAGGGGCTTGGAGCAAGGTGATCTTTAAGGTCCCTGCCACGCCAAGCCATTCTGTGATTCCATGAAGTGCTGGTGGGAGAAGAGCAGGCTGTGTGGTGAGCTGCTGTGGGAGGCTTGGAGCTGAAGGCAGCCAAGGAGGGCGGTGAGTGGGCTGCTCGCATAGTGAAGCTCCGTGTACAAGCACTACTGCTACTGAGAGTGTTAGAAGCTTTGAGCTTGTGTTGGCTTCAGTTTTGCGTTTGTTCAGCAGTTTAACCTTCACTGTAAAACTTTGGCTTCTCTTCCAGCAAAGCGCTGAATAAAGAGTACGAAGAGTATGTTCTAACGGTGGGTGACTTTGACGAGAGAGTTTTCCTAGGAGCGGATGCTGAGGAGGAAATTGGCACTCCTCGGAAGTTTCCCACAGACTTGCCAGGGGGGAAAACAGCAGCGAGAGCTCATGTGGAGTGTCACCTTCAGCAGCATTTTGAAAAGGTGATTCATTTAACTTGTTTTCATGCGGAGTACTCCTTCATTTGGAGTCAGGTTTTCCCGTCATTGTATGCAGTTTGAATCCCTGAGATGACTTTGAAAAGCTGCATTTCTTGAGTGGTTCACTGGGGGGAAGGAGGTGAATGCCGCTTGCGGGCTTAGGCGGGCAGTCTTGCTAAGGAGAAATGGTGGTGTTGTCTTTGCTATGTAATGTACTAAATAACTGCTCCTTAAGGAGGGAGGGAGCACTTTCATATGCGAACTAGTGTTATTTTGTCCAGGAGGAATGTCTAGGTAGTTAAGACCTCCATGTGTAGACTTACAGTTATTTCACGCTTCTTTTATAGCTAGTAGGAATACCACGAAACCTTTACAATGTATTCATTTACGTGTTTTCCTGTGTTTCCTTTTGATGACAGGAAAAGTCAACCTGTATACTATTCTATGAAAAAATAACATTCAAGACATGAAACCCACCAAAGTCTAACTCCTCTGCTTTGGTTACAAAAAGCAGCCTGTAAGCAAAGTTGGTGTTTCACTGTGTTTAAAAACGTGAACTAATGAAGTGGGTATACGGGAAGATACCCAACTGATCACTTTTTAAACTTGGATAAGGGGATTGTATGTATTTAAGGAGCACAGCATTGGGAAAGCAAACTAATTTTTAGCCAGTTCTGAGACCACAGATTTTGCAGCCGCCTTTGGCGGTGTTTTAGTGATGTTATTTTAAACTTAGAAGTTACTTTACAGGAGATGCTTTTTCTGCACCGCTTCTGTTGTTTTTTATTGATTACCCATCTCTCTCACAGAAAAGGTCATTTGCACCTTCAACTCCCCTGACTGGAAGAAGATACCTACGAGAAAAGGAAGCTGTCATCACTCCTGTTGCTTCAGCCACACAAAGTGTGAGCCGGTTGCAGAACATTGTGGCTGGGTTGAAAAACGCACCTAGTGACCTACTTATGACTATTTTTGAGTAAGTACATCCACTGCAGTTGTTCTCTTACAAGTGCATACTCATCTTTTCGTGCTTGGGGCTGCTTTCTTTCTCAGTTTTTTGTCTGGTGCAGTGTATTTTTGCTTGTGTTTCTCTATTATTTCCAGTTAACGAGTCTTGATATAAGTAAGACGTTATTTTTTAAAACGGTCTGTTCTTCTGGAGGAGAGCTGGACCCTCCCATCCCTGAGGTGTCACCACCACCATCCCTTTCAGCCACTCTTTGATACTGGGAAGTAGTATTAAGTGACTGCTGAAGGCAGCCCCAGGCTTTCCTCATCACCATTTCTGGGAGCAAGTCCCTGTTCTGTAGATCAGTCTATGTTTTAGCCTCCCAGATGCACATCTGCATGCTGACTGTAGTTAAATGCACTTGAAAATGTTGGTGTGTAAGCAGATAAGTACAAATAGTGCAGCAGTAAAAGGTAGACCAGTGGTCCTTCGTAACAAATAAACAATTTAATAATAAATAATTATAGGGCTGTTGGGCTTTTGTCTAACTGTACTAAGCAGGGTCTTGCTGTATAGTGGTGTATGGGCTCTGGATTTTTTTAGTACTACTTTTAGTAATAATGGGCACTTAGTATTAGCGCTTAATATCCAATATGTAAAAGTAATGCTTTATAGCAACCTTTAAATAAATGAAAATACTACTTCTAGTTTTCATCTTTGGAATTATGTCTGTTTGGAAGGTCTTCCTAACAGACGTTCTTAAGCATTTGTAATTCCAACTTTTACAATGATGTGTTTCCGTTTGGCAGGTGTTTTTTGAAAGTCTGATGTTATTTCCATGATACAGTTAAAATGTATTTGTAATCTCTAGTGAAAAACGTGTTCATTCAAATAATAACCTGTCTGTCAAAGAGAGATGTAAATATTAGAACTTAGATAAGCATTGAGAAAAGCATCTGTTAACAAATATGTTGAGTGCTTTGCTCATCTTGAATCTGAGTTCAGCAAACGCTAGGATATGTGTTGTCTGACTCGGAGGAATAGAAAGAGCTCTGGTTTTGACTGTTACATAGTCTATGCTTTTGAATGTTCTGTCCTTCAAATATAAATTCCTTAGAAGAGTAACTTTTTAATTAATTAGAAGGCTTTGCTTGAGGAAACCATCATTGCAGTGCTAGCTTTTCAGCGTAACTTAGTGTCTGCATTTCATACCAGCCCTGAGCCACTGTCCTCTAAATCTGGAGACATTCAGAAAGAGCATCTCCAAATGGAGAGCTTCTCTGGTTCCTTTTCCTGGCAGTGACCATGATAGGAGTTCATCCGTTCCCTTCTACCTTGCTACTATTTTTTTTGAAAGCTCTCCTGAACTTTCACACTTTGCTCCTACTGGATATGTTTTGTTTTCCCCAGTGAGCTATTGTAGCTCTCAATTTCTCCTGCATTGGCTCTAAAATCTATACAGCAGGAGAAACAATCCTTCCATGTGGTCTATGTTTCCTCTGGTATTTATGGTAATAGGGGTTAGTTTGTTTGCCTGGGAACAGGACACTTACTTACACAGCCAAGGCTTTCTTCTGGTGTTCTCCTGCAGGTCTTGTGCACGCAGCCCTGCGGAAAGCATCATGAACAGAGTGAGAGAAATAGGAGAGACGTTCTGTCACAGCTACACTCAGCCAACAGACGAACTGCCAGGATCTCATATAGGTACGAAGGTGAAATGCATGGGATGTTTCAGAACATAAAGTTCAGCCATGTGCTGTCTCAATACATGGGAACTCTTCTTAACGATCAGCACTCCCAAACTGAAAATTGTTGCTGTTGACACTACAATGAATAATATCTTATTACAAAATTAAAAGAAGGTTACAGTTCAAAATGAGATAACCAAGAGAGCGCTGAAACTTTAGAGATTTTAATAAAAATTGTAGACTTGTATTCCTAAAGTGGAAGTGGAATACGACTAGGAAAAGCCTTGCAACTGTTTGCAGAATGACTTCAGTATAAGTATTAATAATCCTCGATGGTATTTCTAGAATAGCATGCTGCTCTTGTGACTAGCATATATCAAAGGATACTGTTTGCATTTGCAGAACATATTAACAAAACACAGCATGTGTATGAGAAGGCCAAGTACGGGTCAGTTCAGTCTGAGGCCATTTGTGGACAGCACAGGGCTTCATCAGCGTTGGTTTTAAATTTCAGATTTTGCTGTAAACAGATTAAAACTGGCAGAGATCTTGTACTATAAGATCTTGGAGACTATAATGGTACAAGAAATGCGAAGACTACATGGAAAGGACATGACTGTAAGTAAAGAACCAACGAAAGTGAACATTTTTCGTAAGTCCTCTATGGGGGGATATGTTCAGACAGTTCCAGCACAGATCAGTCTGCAGACAAGCAACCCATATATATTGTTAATGTTACACAGCTCCCATGTATTTCTCTTTTAAGCGTAATCTGACTACTATTGAAAGTTGTATAAATCTGCCATTATTATGTTAATCTGTGTTGGTTTTTATAATAATGAATTTAAGGGCCGTTTTTAAGTGTCTTTTGAGATTAAAAAAAAAAAGTGATCATCCCATCTTTCCCCACCCTAAAAAGCTGCGTTTTTTGGAGGCTCTGTGCAGCATGGAGTTTCTTAGATTAATACTGAGATGCCTGTGATTCTGCCTAGAAGGCTTTTCAGATACAGTTGCCTCCATTTTTGTAAGCTCAGGTCGTTGGCATCTTCTCTAATCTCTTCAGGCTCTCTTGGAGCAAGATGTGTTTCACCGCTCCCTCATGGCATGCTGCTTGGAGATTGTGCTTTTTGCGTACAGCTCTCCTCGCACCTTTCCCTGGATAATCGAAGTGCTTGACCTCAGGCCGTTCTATTTTTATAAGGTAAATACGTCCTGTCTAAATCTGCACTGAAAATGGCACGTTACTGGACTGACGGTCTCAGAGGGTGGTGCTCTCCTAGATAGTCATGTAGGGGAGAGGCAGATGGTAGCGCATGCCTTGCTTATTCTAAATTCTGCCTGTCCTTAACGTTACCTGGAATATGTAAGGTTTGAGTTGAAGCTGGAATTTAAAGCAATTAAGTCATTTTGTAAATGGTACTTCACTGTAACATGCTATTGATAAACTTCTAGTTCTTTTCATCTGCCCAGCTGAATCATGTGACCTGCTTATGTCTGCCTGGGTGTAACACAGCATGTGCTTTGTGCATCCGTTCTGTATGTGCTCAGTGGTGGTGAGAGGGGGCCTGAAGGCACCCTGCTAGGAGTTACTCTCTGCTAATAGGATGTTTGCTGTCCATTTCCTGATCCTCTTTGGCAAAGGGAGTAAAAATAATGTAACTAGTTTGTATTTCAAAAGGAAATAAAGGAATGTGTTCGGGCTTGACATGTCTATTTCGTGTAAATTTGCCCTGTATTGTGGATATTTTAAGTCGCGTGCTTCTATAGACAGACAATAGCACAGCTGTACTGAAACGGAAAAGAACGATGTTGAACCAAAGCACAAAGGCCTTCTGTTGAGATCTGACTTAAGATGAAAAATCAGAAAGCCAAACCGATAGAGGAAGGTGGTGTTCAGGGCAGAACATCTGGGGAATCTGCTTCTGTGGGAGTCTTGGTGGTAGCTGGGTTGCTCAGGAGAGTCAGAAAGGGCTGGGAGGGTTCAAGGGTGAGGAGGAGGCTGGAGCATCCCCCCTTGAAGAGACGTTTGGAACAGGGTCCTGAAATGAATAATGGTTTGATCGTGTTAAGCAGGTGTGATACGACTTTGCTTTGATGTGTGTGCCTTGTTACTATTAGGTAATTGAAGTACTGATTCGGTCTGAAGAAGGACTTTCCAGAGACATGGTGAAGCACCTTAACAGCATTGAGGAGCAAATCCTGGAGAGCCTCGCCTGGACTCGGGATTCGGTGCTCTGGAGTGCTCTCCAGGCTTCAGAAAACAAGGTTCCCACCTGTGAAGAAGTATGTTGTTTGTTTTCCTCTTTATTTAAAAAATTGTGATCATCTTCCTGTTGTTACTTTATACAGAACGCTGTTTGAATTGAACAGTTTATGCAGGGAAAAAAAAAACACTTTTATTAAAGATCTGGGACGAAGGAAAGCTATTTGATATCTTACACTGGTATTTCTTATTTCTCAGGTAATATTTCCCAATAATTTTGAAGCAAGCAATGGAGGAAGTGGGCTTGGGCATTTGCCTATGATGCCAATATCTCCTATAGTTCATCCTCGAGTAAAAGAGGTTCGGACAGATCTTGGTGGGAATTTAAGACGGGGTATGTTCTATAGATTTCTGATATATTTTGGATGTGCGATTTTATTTATTTACTTCTAGTCTCAGTTGATATAGGAAAAGTCTAGATGCACCCAGTCAAACCCTTGGTGTGTTTTACTAGCAGCAGTCATTGGTAATCATGCTTCATGTGTGAAGTGGAGCAGGATTGTGCCTTTGTGTAGGTGCAAGGGTTACCTGACTCGTAGGGTGGGTTGTCGTCTGGTAGCTCTGCAGTCTTTCTGGGAGTTGTGGGGGTTTTTGTTGTTGGGGCTGCTGGTTCTTTGGGGTTTTTTGTCATTGTTCTCAGTGAGCTGGACTGGATTTTTGGTTCCTCTCCTTCAAGTATAACCTCTTCTCTGTAGCGTCCAGCATTTTTGGTAGCTCTGTTTCATTCTTGTTGTTCTCATCCTTCAGACCACGGTCTCCCTGCATTTTGTCCTACTGGTTCAGTGATGGTTACCACTGTCACCTCTTGTCATCTCATCATGCAGTAACAAAGCTGCATTTAGTCCTCTTAGTTCCTACAGAACTTGCTTTTGCAGGAGGGGAGGATGATAATTTGTCTGCAGTACACTTTTCCTCTGAAGAACTGCCTTGCTTTTCCCAGGTATCGCATAGAACTGCTCCATAATGGTGAGGATGAAGAGGCAGTGGCAGCACTGCTGTTGCTTTTTCCCACTTCACTTGTTAGGAAGTGCTGCTTTTGCCATATCTCAAACAGCAGTCCATAAGTTCTTCCTTGTGTGCTGTGATGACGTTGTCTTTTGTGTTCATCTGGCAAGTGATGTTACAAAACTTTTGTTTTAAATACTCAAGTGTATTAGGAAAGTGACGTATTAATGGTTGCTGTAGATGTTATGGTGAGTTGTTCAGTAGAAGGGAAGGCAACTTGGAGATGGTACCAGGTTCTCACACACCTCTAACCATCTGTATGATACGAAGTGTTCTTCCTAACTACTTCAGATGGAAAATGATGGGGATTGGAAGTGTTTGTTTGCTCCTTGTACCCAGAAGACCATCCTCGCAGAGTGGAAGTAAGGTGTCCAATCGGTTTCACCTTGCTGGTTAGCCAGAAGGCTTCTGCACTATGGGAAATGTTCTGCCCACAGGCGGCACTGGTAGCTTGGTTACTCCTGTCTTTCCTGTTGCTATCAGATTACGAAACCAAACTGTCTGGGATAACTACAGGATAACAGAAATCAGTTAAAGGACTGTAGGTCTCTGTTCATATTGCCAAAAAACAGTGAACTGTGAGATTACTTCTTAACCAGAAATAGTGCATTTCAGTCTGTTTTTACAGTTTGATAAGATAGCCTCTTCTTCTCCTACGGAGAAATATTCCTGTTCAGCTGCTCCACTGAAGATGTTTTCCTTTCTCCTTTGTGCACTAGACATGCAGCCATTGTCACCAATCTCTGTGCATGAGCGCTACAGTTCGCCTATGGCAGGAAGTGCCAAGAGAAGACTCTTCGGAGATGACAGCCCCAAAGAAATGCAGATGGAAAAGATTTTAAAAGAGGGAACTAAGTTGACAATTGCTCCAGCATCAAGCATTGCTGCTGAAAACGTGTCCATCTCTCCTGGGCAAACAGTACTGACTGTGACAACAGCAACAGTAGCGGGAAAAGCAGGACAGAAAGTTACTATCCCACTGCACGGTATGAATTCTTTCTGGTTTTCTTCCAAGTGAGATGTTTTGCTTACTCTTAAGATCTGGCTAGATGGAGCATACATCTTGGATCAATTTTTCCTTTTTTAAGAGATCATTAAAAAAAGCAAGAAAACAAATGCCACACCAAAACTTAAGCTTTTGTACTAACATCTCATTCTGTGTTTTAATCTGATATTTGGCTAGAGTCCCGAGGATTCCACCTGGCAAACAAAGTTGTGGAGTTCTTCCTTCTTACAGTTAAATCTCATCACAGATTAAGCATTGGTTTGTTTCTCAACTCTAATAGTGATTAATTCCTGCTTGCTTTAGTTTTTGTCTGCTGTAATCTAAGACGACTAATAACCATGCTCTTCCTTTAAGCATTACCGGAAATGTACTTTTCTATTGTTCATGAAGACTTGGTCGTCTTAGCATTCGATATAGAAGGATGAAATATCTTCTGTATGAAATATTTGTGAAAGAGTTTGGGATTTGCAATTCTATTATGTATCATTGTGGCAGCAAACAGTTCACTTCTTGGATGCATGTGTTATCTCCAGGTATCGCAAACGAATTGGGTGGGATCACATTGATACCCATCTCGATGAATCTAGGTCAGGCACCTAAAATAGAGCCTCAGGCTCCCTGCTACCCTCAGGTGAATCAGGAACAAGAAGTGCATCTCTTATCAGGAAACAAACCAAAGAAAACAGGATCCTTGGCGCTGTTTTACAGGAAGGTAAGCATCTTTGTTAGGAAGGTGTGATTTACCCCCGTGGATGTGTTGAAACTCCATGAGCAGCTTACATTATCTTTCAGTCTTCACATACCTGCTCTGTGGCTTGAAGAATTCTCATATAGCTCGGAGAAGGGATAAGAGATTACAGAGAATTCAGTAAACCCATTCATCCCTTGCCCTGCACCATCGTGAGATGGTTGTTTTTTTTTTTCTTAACAGCTTTCATAGGAAACATTGTCAGTTTTTAGTTCTCGTCTCTTGTTATGGCCATTTGCAAGAGTTAGATGTATCAGAAATGAAATTGCCCTCCTGTGACTTGGTCTTTCAAAACTGCCACCTTTTGGATCTTGTACCAGGAGATTCTCTTGTTTGTATTTTTGAGATCTTGAGTGCTGCTGATCTTTCTGGTGTGAGGCCTCAGAAATCAGGGATGAAACACACGCTATCTTCAAGTTTCTGGGAAGAAGGAAATTCTTAAAACAAGGAGGAGTTAAAGGAGTAGGTTAAGAACTGGGTGGTAAAGAAAAACCTTTTTTAGGGAAGGGAAATACATTCTTGCTGGAGAAGTTGTTTTCAGAGATTTTCTTCTTTATAGTATCCTTATATCCTAAACTGGAGAAGGAGGGATTTGAAGGCTGGACTATTTGGTGGATGAAGAACTGGGTGGATGGTAATAGCCAGAGGGTTGAATACATCCATGGTAGTGAGTGAGTGATGTAATACAGAAGGAATAGAATATTTTTAATCAGGTTTCCTGTAAGCATCCAGCATTTGAACAGAGTTGACAATTTAGTATTTGAAGACATTCTTGTGGGCAGAAGGGGAAAGCTTTGTGGAAGCGAAGGACTGAAATGTAAAACAGCTGTACTTCAGTGACAGCTTTCACTTCTGCAGAATAGGTTAAGCTCAGTTGGCTTGACTCGTTACGGAGCGTCTTTCTCTTCTAGGTTTACCATCTGGCAAGCGTGCGCTTGCGTGATCTGTGTTTAAAGCTGGATGTCTCCAACGACTTGCGCAGGAAGATATGGACATGTTTTGAATTCACGTTGGTTCATTGTGCTGATCTAATGAAGGACAGACATTTGGACCAGCTTCTCCTCTGTGCCTTTTATATCATGGCAAAGGTAACATGCAGGCTTAAGGAATTAGTTTTATTTCGGTTGAAAATGTAAATCGGATGGCTCGAAAAATGAGTCCTGTAGCACAAGAGCAATTCTGACATATGAAAGAAAACTAAAATTGTATGTGTGTGTACATACCTCTGTGGTGTTTTGTTGAGTATTTCCTCATTTTCTACTTAGAAAAGTTAAGACGTATAGGTTTTCAAATTCACAAATACATCTGATGGGATAATACTTCCTTTTTTAATTTTTAGTATCGCTGGATGAAAAGTTGGAAAAGGAATGATGCCTAATTAACTTAGGCAACAAATAGCTTTACTATCAGAAATTAAAAAAAAAATGCTTGAATATGGAAATGTGTATTTTTGTTCATATTCCCATCATTAGAACCATCCCATCAGCATGTTAATGCTCATGAAAGATCTAGGTACAAGGAAGCTAACTGAGTACGCTGCCCCTGAGCAGCCTGATCTTTCTGTCTGTGCACTGTCTTCAGTAGCCTTTTCTTTTCCAGGTCACCAAAGAGGAAAGAACTTTCCAGGATATAATGAAAAGTTACAGGAATCAGCCACAAGCAAACAGCCATGTGAGTAAATGATGGCACCTTTCCTTTGTATAAATGTTAGACAGAGGTGGCCTTCAAATGATTCTGATGATAATGGAAAAGTCAACTTCATTGCTGTAGTCATTCTTACTCAGATGGATTTCATCTGTTAGACTCACAGAATGACTACGGTTGGGAAAGACCTCCAAGTTCAACCAGTCCAACCGTCCACCTACCACCAATATTGCCCCACTGACCAATGTCCCTCAGCACAACATCTAAACGTTTCTTGAACAGCTCCAGGGACGGTGACTCCCCACCTCCCTGGGCAGCCTGTTCCAGCACCTGATCATCTTCTGACTTTTCTGTTTTTCTTGTCAAGTGTGTTTTTCCCCCTCTGCGTCCTATAGGTTTATAGGAGCGTCTTGTTAAGAAACACTTCTGCCGATGCCCTTTTGGACAGAAATGCAAACCAAAATGTACAGATGGCAGAAGGTAAGTAAAGTAATTGATATTTTTTTAGAATGCATGCTTTTATGGAACTGAACTGTCAAGTAATAAAGAGGAAGGAAAGTAATAAAGAGGAAGGAAGGAAGTTTTGTTAGAAAAATAAGTGTATTGCTGAAAAATAAACCATGTTATCAACTGCTCTGCTGTGTTAGAGAGAGAAAAAAACACACTTTCCAGTTGATCAAATGTTTAACGTTGTGTTTTGTGTTTGTTTTAAGGAAAATGCAGATCCTCCTATACATTCAGCATCCTGTCTAGCACCTGCTTGAATGCTGTTAATAGATTAGTGTCTCCTTTATTTAGTATGAACTCCTGCTTTTTGAGAACAACTTTTGACAACCTTTTGTTGTAACACGAGGCAGATGTACTAAAGAATTACAGATATCAACTGAAGCTTTTTGGGTTTTTTTCAATGTTTTGTTTCATATTGCATGGATGGCAAGAGGCTTTCTTCTGTGTTCTCGTTTTGCTTGGTAGTCAGTAGTGTGAAGAGTGAATCAGAACGTTGTGTTTGGTAGTGACCCGACTTAAGTAGGCAAGAGATCACATTAACTGCAATAACCTTGCTGCGCAGCTGCCGCGTTTTTCCACCACTGAATTACGAAGATGATGTCATGGCATCCTTGCAGTAGGTCCGAGTAGATGAAGAAGCTATTTCTTTTTGCCAGCTGATGACTAGAAAGTTTCACAGAAGCTAAAAGCTGCAAGTTGTTAGACTGCTTAAAGCGTTATTGCAAGTTTGCATAGTACATACACTGAGTGTTGGCAAGGTGAAGGTTCCGAGTACCTTAGCATTGTTCAACATCCTGTCTAATTTCATTATTGCTGTACTGGGATTGTACAACAGCCCCAAAAAGATGAGCCAAAAAAAAACCAAACAACTTTTTACTACTCCTATTAAAAATATATATATATCAGTACTGCTATACTTCTTACTCCTAAGTTTGAAATAGCTGTAGCAGATTTGCATTATCCACTTCAGCCATAATCCACTAGTCTGCTGGCAGTGATTCATAACTCCCTCTGATGTTCATAACTGCCTACAGTGCATCTTTGTCTGAGGCATGTTTCATGAGTTCATCTTACTAATTGGTCAATTCATGAATGAGCTTTTATCGGTTAGATATTAGAAATTTAAATCTGAAGAAGTCAGTTTAATACCACGTTCTGAAATCTGAAGCTTTCTCTTATAATTAGACTCATCTGTGAGAACTGGTAATTCCTTGGGAAGATCTGCAGCAGAGAACTCCACTGAGTTGGGAACAGAGGAGAGAGGAGATCTCATTAAATTTTACAATGCGGTCTATGTAGGAAGAGTAAAATCTTTTGCACTGAAGTACGATATCACAAACCAGGATCATGTAGTAAGTAAAATGTTTTTGGAGTTTTGTTCTAATAACCAGACGCTGGTTTATTCCTGGCATTCTGCGTCAGTGTTTTGTTCTGTATTTACCTGGCCTGGTTACAGAAGTCAAAAAGTTATGAATAATGATATGTGTAATGTTAACAGCCCTTTGGGAGCTGTGCAGTTCAGTTTACAACCCCATTTTCAGCTTCTTTACGTAGCAATGCTCATTTGCTCAAGTGGCTGTGGAACATCTGAGTTAGCACTTCTGAAAAATACATACGTCGCTCCAAAAGCAATGCCTCCTACTTATTTCCATAGAAACTGCAACAGATACAAAGAGCAAAATAACACTGTTGGACAGAGCAAATTCTACAAATCACTATTTTCAAAACATTCACCACCGTTAGCTGTACGCTTTCACCGGTGATGAACAAGAGCCTGCATGCTGCACTCATAGGGGGGAAAAAATAATTGCACCAGCAGATATGGCCCACTGTCACCACTGCTGAAACGCACCACTCAGCACTCGCTGCGCTCACATCCACTGTTTGATCTCCATAAATGTTCACAAGCATTGATGAATGTCACTGGGTGCCATTTTCTTTGCACACGGAGGAATTCAGTCCCACCCCTTTGCTCCATACACAGTCCCATGTCAGACACTGTTCTCTCAGACTGCAAAAGCACCACCCACCACTCACTGTGCTCACATCCACTCTGTAAATATTCAAAAGCATCAGTGAGTGCCATTGTTTGTTTTTTTGTATGGAGGAATTCAGTCCCGCTTCCACGCTCCACACACACTCTCACGTCCAACTCTGTTCTGCTAGACTGCCCCTCTGCTGCCATCTGTCATATGATAGCAAAATGGAACGGGATATTGGTGGGAAGATTCAACCCCTACTGCCATCCCACCAACATCTGCCTCTGGCATCGTGGGCCAGCAGCATAAAAGAGGAGGCACTGCTTTTGGAGCCGCCTTCCCACATTTGTTCCGTGGGTTTTGTGGATACTTGCTCGGTTGCCTAACTGCTATAGGATAAAATGTTCTAAAGAAAACCTGGAAATGCGGCTATGTTATGTTGCCTTTCCATTAATTTATTGCTGTTCAGTAATTTCTGATTCGTCTCCTTTGGGCATCCGTCCTTCCTTTCAGATGGAAGCCCCCCCTTTGTCTCCGTTCCCCAGCATTAAGCAGCAGCCGGTTTCACCTCGGCGCATCTCTCAGCAGCACTCTGTTTACGTTTCACCTCACAAGAACGGTTCCTGCCTGACACCGCGAACTGCGCTCCTGTATAAATTTAATGGGAGCCCTTCCAAGGTAGAAAATAAAAGGGTGGAAAGAGGTTGATTTGGGAGAGGATGAATTCATCTCACAACTAGAATGCGCTCTAATTCAATGGGAATCCATTGAAATAGTTCCTCGGTTTGTGGTGAGGAACAGAGTTCTTTACGTGGAGTTCTTCACTCACTCAGCAGAGAGGTTCTCAAATAATTGAGAACCAAATCACGTTTGAAATGAAGTCATAGTAACTTCTGTTACTTTGTTCTTAAATTCTCGTTCACAGAGTTTGAAGGATATCAACAATATGATAAAACAAGGTGAACACAGGAGTAAGAAACGAGCGATAACAATTGATAATGACACCGACCCCCCTATGAAGCGACTCTGCCAGGAAAATGATGACGTTCTACTTAAGCGCCTTCAGGATGTTGTCAGTGAAAGAGCAAATCACTAAAACTGCCAGTTTTCTGTGGGATCTCGGAGCTATCTCCAACACTTTGATGCAGCTGTTCTGCTACTGCTTCCTTTTACGATGTGGTATATACAGACAAATGCCATGTTTCGTTAACATTGAACCTCTGACTTCCACGGGATGCAGAGAGCAAGAGTTGGGTAGTAAGTGACAGAGAATGGAAGGTGGGTTTTATTCCCAGTGAACATACTGTACTATAAGTTACTCTCTTTGAGTTGTTTTAGGAAAAGAGTGATCTGCAGGAAGCTGTGATGGATTTTCTTGAGCCTAATCTAGAGTATTGAAGTTCTGAGTGTAACTCAGCTTCTAGTAACCGTTTTATTTGTAGAATAAAAACAGTATGGAAATGAGTGAAGTTGGTTAAGTTTCTCAAGCTTTGGTACTTGAGGTAGAACCTTTTAAGTGCCTTATTTTTAAAAGAATGTGGAGTAACTGGAGAGGAGAACAGACTGATTCAGTCTCAGGAAGAGTGGAACAGTTCTGAAGTGCGTGACTTGATGTCCTCTGCTATTATCTCCTGTTAGAGCTTCAGCAAAGGTGTACATTATAACACGGATCAGAGAGCTTCTGTGGCAATAATCAAGAAGTAGAAACAGCAGTAGTTTAATTTGGATGCTGAGAACTGAAAAAGCACTGAGATACCTTTCTGAATACTAAGTCTGAATTACCCTTCTCCTAAGCCAGTGAGTGCTGTCATGGGAGCTGCTCCTTTCCAATGGGAAGCTTGGTTGCTGCCTTGCTGTAGAAGCTGTTGATATTGTAGCTTAACTACAAAGACGTACGAGTTGGTTACAGTTGGAAAAACAGCTTGGGCCTTCACTGCCTTACAGCTGTTGAAACGTGCAAATTCATTTACCATATTATATATCTCTACATTTTATTTTAAGATCTTACTCTCTTGTTGTGTAGTATCTACACTGAAAGTAAACCCATCGGATAAGGTATGTTTGTATATAGGTCTTTTATAGCTACTAAAGGATTGGTTTCATTGGAAATGCGTAACTTCCAGGATCTGTTTCTTACAACTAAGTTGTTAGCACTGAGGGATTTTATAGGATTTGTTTTACCAGAATTGAAAAAGTTGAGTTTACTGTAAGTCAGTATTTTGATCTTATTTCTTTAAATGTAATTAAGTTAGAGCCATACAGAAACTTCTCAGCACTGTATTTTTGTGTGTGTGTGTGTATTATGCTGGAAAAAAATAGCAGTTCCATAGGATTTGTGCAAAGGGCTCTGTTCACTTCGTTGTTTGGTTTGTTTAGTATGTGCTGCCAGGTCTGCTGTGCTGCACTTATGGGGAAGAAAGCTTGTGTGATCTCAGACAGCCTCAGCTAGTGAATCTGGCCAGGGAACATGGGGAGTGTATGCATACTGTACGTGTGCAGGGACCCTACTCAGCAAGGATAGGAAGTTTACAGACCAGTTCATTTTTGAACTGTTAACTACTTTGATTTTTTATTTCCAAAAAAAGGTGCTCATTTCCAAAAGATGTGACAGTATGGAGCTGTAGTATGGGGTAATGGACACAGACAACTACTGTGTCAGTGTTCAGTTCCTTTATTTTTGTTCAGTTTGAATATTTGTCTTCAGATCGTGAGACAAAATGTACAACAGAAACTTACTTTGTCTTGATCCACTCCTCTGTGCTGTTACAACCATATCCCTTCAGTGCTTAACCCACTCCCTAGAAGCCTCCGGCATTGTGGGGGAAATGAATCCTGATTTAGCCCTACTTGCAGGAGGATTGCAGCCTTCCTGGGTGATGAATGTAACATCAGGCTTAACAGGGTTAAGTTTTTCAGCAGTATTGCACGTTAAGAACATAGCTGATTCGGTTGTAGTGTAACATCCCTTGAAGATCATTGATGATTCCTAGGGTTGGAAGGGGCCTCAAGGATTGTCAAGTCCCATCCCCCTGAGATCTCTCTCCGTACCACCATGCCTCCCGTGCTCCTGCAGCCTTCTCTGGAACAGCAGAGAACCGATGGTGCTAAGATCCTCACTGGTGTCATTAAGCATAGTGTTTTTTTCATTAGAAAAATGGATGTACTACAACTGGATGCAGTTCAGATTTTTCACCTGTGTAGGTGACAATGTGAAAAATATTTTTGGACTTGCTGAACAGCTGAAACAGTAGTGTATGTGAAACTTCTGTAACGGTTTAAAGTGCCTTCACGTGTAAATATATATTATATAATAAAGATATTTTAACCCGAGGTTGCTCTGTTTTCTGTGGTCATTCATTAAATTATGTCTGTCTGCATCTCCCGTAATGTCGAAGACCTTTGTTGTTTTTGTGCCTCCTCACATTTCTTCTGTATCTTTTTCAGTTTGAATTTGTTATCTTATATTGGATCTACCTGAAGTTTCCTCCTGAGATTTCTCTAGTAGTTTGTGCTACAGTTAGATGTGGTTTCTTGGAGAAGAGACTGAGTGATGCTTGTACTGAAGAAATGCTGAGCAGGGGACGGTCCTGCAGTGGCCAGTGGCCGTGGCCAGTGGCCCTGCCCAGGTGAGCACTTACAATTGCCATGGCTCCTGGCTCTTGAGCTCCTGCTCTGCAGCCACGTGGGGCATTTCTGGTCACAACAGCCCTGATCCCATAGGTTAGGTGGATTTTAAACATACGTTGAAGGTGTTCAGGTTTTTACCAGCTGGCTTTATGGTGTGTTTCTTTCTGCGCACGTGCACAAAGTTGGCACCAACTCGGTGCTCAGAGCTTTTTGAATTTTGCTTGTGCAGCTGCTCAAGGAAAAAGTGGGGTGGTTCGGTTGTATGGATTCAGCTGTACTGAAATCTTGGCACCAGAGCTTTAGTCAAAATTTGGTTTCAGAAGATATGTTACAATGGAGTTAACAGCCTAAGAGGATGTTGAGGGGCATAGCTGTGGAAATGGGGCTGTTTTTTTCTCTTTGTAAACTTCCCTTTTGTAGATAAAAGTGTCAATGAGGGGAAAGCATCGTGGGCAGTACAGAGGAAGAAATAAGACTCTGGGATTTCAGAGAGTCCGAGGAAGAAAGCTTGTTAACACCATCAAGAAGAGTACAACAGATCTGCTGGGACTTGATCCATTAACATGAGGCTGCCACATCCCAAGCGTGCTAACATTGAGCCTCAAGAAAATGGGGCGAGAGTGTGATTAAGCAGCGTGGAGAAATGAAACTGAAATTCAGTTCAGTTTCCTGTGAGGAAGCGTTCTTATGTTCCAGCCCTGTGAGTCATGCAGGGTGTTTCTGTGATTTGATGCTTGAGCAACAGTCGAAAGTAAGCTTCTTGTAATCTTCATTTACAGTAAGTGCATAACTAATCACTGCAATAGCAGCTCCTGAGAAACAGCTATCAGCTGAGTGTGAGAATGCTGCTTTGACTAGCTGTTCAGCTACGGCTGCTCCAGGGAGCCCACCAGAACCAGGGAAGTGCTAGTAGAGATGTCTAAAGTTAAAAACTAATTAAAAAAAACAAGACCCTGCCCCAAAATAATCTCATCATTTGCTCTTCATTTGTCAGAACTCTCCAAGAGGGGCTCCTGCTGGGTGTGCATTAGGTTGATATTCATCACGACCACCTGCCTGCACCAGGCTCCAGTCAGAGCCTTGGTGCACAGCAGCAGAAGGGAGGAGAGGCAGTTCTGTCTGCGTCTATCACATGTAAACAAGTGCAAATACTTTTTGTCTCAGTTTCTCTGCACTCTGTTCACTTTGTGCTGCTCAGGCCAACTCCCCAGGGATTGCCTTTGGTTTCTTTCCTTTTACTTCCTGCTAGAGAGGGTGACATTGGTAACCCCTGGACCTGTTGCTACATTGTATCTGTCTGATTTTGGCATATCAGCGGGTTTTGCACTGATTTGGGAAGGTTAGCTGCCTGCTTCATGGCCACAGATGCCATGAGATCTCTCGTTTGTTTTCTTGTTTTGTGCCAGTTTTGTTTTTCTGACAGGGCTGAGCTGCTCCTCCCCAGTAAGCTCCTTTTCCCCAGGGGTCAGTGCTGGAGCCTGTCCTCTTCAATATCTTTATTGATGACCTGGATGAGGGCATTGAGTGCACCCTCAGTAAGTTTGCAGATGACACCAAGCTGGCAGGAAGTGTCGATCTGCCTGGGGGTAGAGAGGCCCTACAGAGAGATCTGGACAGGCTGGATCTCTGGGCTGAAGCCAATGGGATGAGGTTCAACAAGACCAAGTGCCGGGTCCTGCACTTCGGCCACAACAAACCCAGGCAACGCTACAGGCTTGGGGCAGAGTGGCTGGAAAATTGTGTGGAGGAAACAGACCTGGAGGTATTGGTCAATGCTTGGCTGAGCATGAGCCAGCAGTGTGCCCAGGTGGCCAAGAAGGCCAATGGCATCCTGGCTTGTATCAGAAATAGTGTTGCCAGGAGGAGTAGGGAAGTCATTCTCCCTCTGTACTCAGCCCTAGTGAGGCCCCACCTCGAGTACTGTGTCCAGTTTTGGGCCCCTCACTGCAAGAAAGACATTGAGGCCCTGGAGCGTGTTCAGAGGAGGGTGACAAAGCTGGTGAGGGGTCTGGAGCAGAGGCCTGATGAGGAGCGGCTGAGAGAGCTGGGATTGTTCAGTCTGGAGAAGAGGAGGCTCAGGGGAGACCTTATCGCTCTCTATAACTACCTGAAGGGAGGTTGTAGTGAGCTGGGGGTCAGCCTCTTCTCTCTTGTAACTAGTGACAGGACAAGGGGGAATGGCCTCAAGTTGCGCCAGGGGAGATTCAGGCTGGACATTAGGAAATACTACTTTTCTGAAAGAGTGGTCAGGCACTGGAACGGGCTGCCCAGGGAGGTGGTTGAGTCACCGTCCCTGGAGGTGTTCAAGAAACATTTAGATGATGTGCTGAGAGACATGGTTTAGTGGGGTTATTGGTGGAAGGTGGATGGTTGGACTAGGTGATCTTGTAGGTCTTTTCCAACCTAGCTAATTCTGTGATTCCTTAGCTCTGAGCGCTGACCCATTCAGCAGGGAGGGCTGGGGGCTGAAGGACGGCTCAGAACTCCCCAGCAGGTGTGGAAAGGCTCAGCCATACAGGCAGTAAGAACTGCGTGTGCTTTCCGGGCACAAACGTGGAAGTGAGAAAACTGTGTTCATTTACAGAAGCAAATTGCTATAGCATTACATTGGCTCTGCTGCTCCACGGAGAGACCTTGCAAAAGCCCTGAAAGTTTGTGTTGTTTTCTTTTGTTGTTGTTGTTGGTTTTTTTTTTTTTTTTGTTTTTGCTACATCTCTGAGGAGAGTTTGCCATGAGAGCACAAGGACTCACAGAAATGTATTAGGCTGTTTTGAGCTGAGCTGCATGCCTGAGGCCTGCCAAGCCACACTCCCACTGCCCACTGTGGAGGGGAGGGGAAGGGAATGCAGTGAAAAAGCTTGTGGTGAGATAAGAACAGGGCTATTGCTCACCTGATACTGTCAGGGGTCACTCCCATGGATGCTGTCCTTCCTGAGCTGATGCCTCGTGGGTTTCCCATGGGCTGCAGCTGTACCACTGCTCTGTGCCATGGGGCCCATCCTTCGGGCACTGCTCCAGCATGGGGCCCCACGGGTGGCAGCTCCTCCAGGCCCTCTGCTCCCTGCAGCTCTTCCCCATGGGCTGCTGCTCCGGCCCAGGCTCTGCTCCTGTGGGGCTCCGTGGGCTGCATCTCCTTCAGCCCACATCCACTGCTGCACCATGGGTTCCTCCATAGCTGCACGTGGAGATCTGCTCTGTGCGGTGCCCATAGGCTGCACGGGGACAGCCTGCTCCACCACGGGCCTCTCCCGTGATGCGGGGAGCTGCCGCTCCGCGCGCAGAGCACCTCCTGCCCTCGCCTGGGTGCCCGCGGGGCTGTTTGTCCCGCATCTCCTCACCCTGTCATTGCTGCCGCACAGCGTTTTCGCTCTCCCTTAAGTCCACTACGGCAGGGGCACCGCCCGCCCCGCCGCTCTGCTCACAGCAGCCCTGCTCCCAGAACTTTCCGTGCAAACCCAGCGCACGAGCGGGCTCTCCTCGTCTTTAGGGGTGCGGGGACCTTGCGGACGCGGCGTCCGCACCCCGCGGAGATGCGGGCACCGGGGCGCACCTGTTCCGTCGCGCTGGGAACGGGGGCGGGGCGGGGCGGGGCGCGCGCCGCAGGGCGCTTCCCGCGCGGGGCGGGGGGCAGAGCCACGCGCCGCAGCACCGGGGGCCGCGCCGCGCGCTGACGTCACGGCGGCGCCAGTGCCCCGCGGCGGGGCCGGAGCGGAGCGGAGCGGGCGATGGGCAGCCCGGCGGCGGCGTGGGGCGCGGCTCCCGCCAAGCGCGCGCGGTGCGAGGGCTTCGCCGAGAACTCCCGGGGCTCCGCGGCCGACGGCGACCCGCGGCTGTGGGACACGGAGCGGCTCTGCCAGCACCTCTCGCGCAGCGGCGTGGGCGAGCCCGGCCTGCTGCGCCGCTTCCGAGGTAACGGGGCCGGGCGAGCGGACGGGCGAGAGAACGGGCGGGCGGGTGCTGGGCGCCGCTCACCGTGTGCTCGTCCCCGCAGAGAGCGGCGTCACCGGGGCCATGCTGCTGGACCTGCCCGCCTGCGCGCTGCGGATCACCCGCGCCTGGTGAGTGTGGGGGGCGGGGCGACCCCGTGCGCGGGCAGCGCTAGCCCGGAGGGAACGGCTTGAAACTGAAAGAGGGGATAGGTCCGGTGTGAGGAGGAAGCTCTTTTCCCGGAGGCGGTGCGGCCCCGGCGCTGCTGCCCAGAGCTGTGGGTTCCCCCGCCCTGCAGGTGCCCGAGGCCACGGCTGGGCCCTGGGCAGCCTGAGCTGAGGGCAGCCAGCCCAAGGCAGGGGTGGGGCTGGGGGGCCCTTCCATCGCAGCCGTGCTGAGGTTCTGTTTCTTTGCTCGCCGTGTCCGCACGGCCTGGCTGCCCCGGGCTCTGTGCTGCGGCTGAGCCCGCTCGCCGCCGCGTCCCTCCCGGCACTGCTCTGTCCTCAGCAGCCCTCACCCAGTTCCCCTGCTCGCCTCGGTCCCGCCCCCCCCAGATATCTCCACGCACTTCAGCTCCACTCACGTGGTTCGCTAACGCTGTTATTAGGGCGGGTGCAGCTCCGCGGCCACACTGCGGGCACGGAGCGGTGCGCGCTGGGGGCTCTGGGCGCTGCTGTGCCGGGTGAGCTGTGCCGGGTGAGCTGTGCCGGGTGAGCTGTGCCGGGTGAGCTGTGCCGGGTGAGCTGTGCCGGGTGAGCTGTGCCGGAGCCGCCTTCGTGCTGCGTGCAGAGCTCCGCAGGGAAAGGGCTGCGGGGGGTGCACCTGGGTGAGCCCGGCGCTGCGAGCCGAGGGGACGGGGAGAGGAGCTGTGCTTCGGAGCAGGGAAGATGCTGTCGGAAGTTGATGTTGTTGTTGAGGTGGTGTTGTCTTTTGCAAAGAAGGTTTGGACTGTGGATGTTTAAAGAGCGCAGATAAAGATGCGGAGTCACGAGGAAGGCGGCTGCTGGTGCGTTGGGGCGTTTGTGTCACTGACACAACAAGCAGAGAAGGGCGAGGGCTGCTCCGAAAGTAATGCCTCCTATTTTATGATGCTGGCTCACAGTGCCAGAGGTGGGTGTTGGTGGGATGGCAAGTTGAGATTGAACCTTCCCACCAGTATCCCATGCCGTTTTGTTGCCGTGTGACAGAGGGGCCATCTGGCAGAACAGCATTGGACATGGAAGTGCATATGGAGCGAAGAGGTGGGATTGAATTGCTCCGTGCAAAAAAAATGGCACTCATTGATGCTTTTGAACATTTACAGAGCGGATGTAGGTGCAGTGAGTGGTGGGTGGTGCTTTTCAGCAGTGGTGACGGTAACTGTGTATCACCTCCACTGGCACAGACTTCTACAGTCGCAGTATGCAGGCTCTTGTTCACTGCTGGTGAAAATGCACAGCTAGTGGTAGTGTTTATTTTGAAAAATAGTGTTTTGTGGCTGAGAATTTGCTCTATCCAACAGTGTTACTATGCTCTTTGTATCTGTTGTAGTTTCCGTGGAAATGAATAGAAGACGTTACTTCCTGAGTGACCTACGTAATTCCTGTTTATATTATTCCTTAAGGCTGGTTGCTCTTAGTACCTTGGTGCCTGTCTGAGCATCAGGTGCTCACACTGAGTACTTGGGCATAGGGGACATCTGTGCGCTGCTTCCAGGCTTCTCTAGGTCGGGTGAGTCTTGTGGGTGTGGAAGATCTCTTCCAGTTGTGCTGGGGCTCTGTGTCACCCCAGCAATAAATGCACCCGTCTAGTTCCTTGTTCTCAGGCATTCAGAGGGCAGAGCTGGGAATGCCAGAAGCCTGGAGGCTGATTATGATTTTTGGTTATCGGTATTCCACATCGGATACATACACTACATGATGTTATGATGTGGAATACCGATAACCAAAAATCATAAAACCATGCATGACACAGGGCTATGGGTTGTCCATGCATTCTCGTGTTCCTTGAAGTGGGTGTTGTGTATGGCATGAGGTTTGGTGCATGTGAAATATAGATGGTGAGCAGAGCTGTCCACTTGATGTCTGTGGAACAGTTTGGTCCCGAAGGGATGTGGGGGGCTGCAGGCTTCTTGTATTTCTGCCTGTGGTGGGAGGAAGGGTGTGGGGGAAGCAGGCAGGTGGAAGGGAATGCATGGGAAGGGGCAAGCTTTCACCCTCTCAAAGACAGCTGCTTTGAGGATAGTTTAAGGAGCCCTGGGAAAGCAGTACCTTTATCCTTTAGGATGATTTCTGTGGACTTTACTGGACTTCAGTAAAATGCTTGACGCTGACCCCCACAACATCCCCATGGAGAAGCCGGCTGCCCATGGTTTGGATGGGCATGCACTCTGCTGGGTGAAACGCTGGCTGGATGGCTGGGCCCAGAGAGTTGTGGTCAGTGGAGTTAAATCCAGTTGGCAGCCAGTCACGAGCGGTTTCCCCCAGGGCTCGGTACTGGGGCCGATCCTATTCATCATCTTTATTAATGATTACTTGATTGAGTCCACCCTCAGTAAGTTTGCAGATGACACCAAGCTGGGAGGGAGTGTTGATCTGCTAGAAGGTAGAAAGGCACTACAGAAGGATGTGGATAGACTGGAACGATGGGCCGAGGCAAATTATGTGAGTTTCAGTAGAGCCAAGTGTCGGGTCCTGCACTTTGGTCACAACAACCCCAGGCAACCCTACAGGCCTGGGGAGGAGTGGCTGCAAAGCTGCCTGATGGAAAGGGACCTTGGTGTGCTGATGGACAGTCAGCTGAATGTGAGCCAGCAGTGTGCCCAGGTGGCCAAGAAGGCCAATGGCATCCTGGCTGGGATCAGAAATGGGGTGGTGAGCAGGGCTAGGGAAGTCATCCTGCCCCTGTACTCGGCGTTGGTGAGGCCTCATCTCGAGTGCTGGGTTCAGATTGGGGCGCCTCAGTACAGAAAGGACATGGAGGTGCTGGAGCAGGTCCGAAGAAGGACAGCAAGGAGACACTAAAGAAACTGGGGCTGTTTAGTCTGGGGAAGACTTTGAAGAATTTGCTCTCTTCAAATACCTGAAAGGTGATTGCAGTAAGGGTGGGCCTGGTCTCTTCTCACTGGTGACAGGTGACAGGACAAGGGGAAATGGCCTCAGGTTGCAGCAGGGGATGTTTAGGTTGGATATCAGGAAAAACTTCTTAACAGAAAGGGTTGTTAAGCACTGGAACAGGCTCCCCAGGGAGGTGGTTGAGTTACCATCCCCGAATGTGTTTAAAAACCATTTGGATGTGGTGCTCGGGGACATGATTTAGTGGTGGGTTGTTAGGGCAGTATGGTTAGGATGCAGTTGGACTTGATGATCTTGAAGGTCTTTTCCAGCCTGACCAATTCTGTGTGTGTAATCTTCTCGTTGAGGCAGCCTCATCCAGAGGACACAAAGTAAGTAAGTGTCTGGTGTTCTTTCTCTGAAGAACAACAAAGAGCTCTTTGTGATTTGATTCTTGAGCGACCAGTTGCATCAGGACCGTAATGTGGTGGAGACCAAGCCCAAAGCTGTTAGTGTTCCCAGAGGTGGGGCGGAACCCAGTAATGGGTGGTGCATCGATCAGGGACTCCATGCCCCACAGCACCCACCTGCAGCTCTGCCCTGCCTGGGATCGCCTCCCACGGATGGGTCCTGTGGTGCAGAGCTGCACTAGCACTGTGCAGTTCAGCCCTGCTTGAGAGGCTTTTCTGGAGCAGAAAAGCACGTTGCTCTGTGTTCTTTGTGGACAATGTTTACGTGGGTGCAGTGTAAGTAGAACAGATACATCCTTTCTCTGCTCTTCCCGTAGCTGCAGCCATTGGTAATTTGTCAAGATGCCCTCGTGCTATCTTCTGTGCATACCTGATTGTTTTCCAGTTAACTCGCTCCTTGCTCCTGAGTTTCTGTGGCATTTTGAAGTGTAAGCAGGTGCTTGCAGCCAACAGGCTGCGCCCTGTGCTCAGCACTGGGAGGTGCTGTCCTGCTCTTAATGCTCCGTGCGTTGCGTTGCCTCGCCTTCCCGTAAGTACCAGGAACCTCGTGGACCTCGTGTGACCCGGGGTGTCCTTGTGAGCGATTGTTATCTGATGACACAACTGCGTGGTGGTGTCACTGTACCTCCCGCAGCATTACAGCTCTTCCAAAAACATACTTGTGAGGTTGATTTATTAGCGTGCTTTTAAGTCATATCCACTGAGACCTGTGCTGGAATTAGTAACTTGGGCACCATTTCTTTACATTGAGTTGGGGTGTTAGTTTTTAAAGTTTGCTGGAATATTTCTCTGCTTTGGTCCAAAAGTGATTCAACATCTTAGAAAAGAGTCTGGAGAAAAAATCTTCTCTGCAGAAGTGAAGTAAATGTAGATGGCTGGAAGCAAATAGCTTCTGACATGGCTCTGCCCGAACTGGTCTTAAGACAGTTTGTCATCTTATCACAGCACAGAAGGACAGGCAGATACAGTGGTTCTCGTGTCTTCAGTTCTAGCTGCTTTCTGTTGCCCTGTAAGTAGTGGGCTCATTCAGGAGCTCCCTTGTAAGCATCTAAGTATTTGTGACCACTCCGTACAGATTGAGCTGCTTAAGGTATGAAGTAATGCAGCGCTCTGAGCAGCACTGCCATGCTTCTCATTGTGTTTGCAGGTAGAGACAGTGAAAGACTTGCAGGTGGCAGCAGCAGAGGCTGCAGCTCGAGGCCTCCCCTGCTAGGGGAAGATGGACTGATTAAGACAGAAAAGCCCACCAGCAGCTCAGGCATCGTGCATTTACTGTTTATATGGCCTGTGAATCATTAAATGATTCGGTTGAAAATATGTAGTGCATCTAGCAGTATTTGTCTTTGCTAATAGCTGACATTTTATAGTATTAATTTCTGTCGAAGTTTAAATTCAAACTGTTGTAAAACTGGACTCGCAGTGGTTAATTGCTGAAAAGTGTAAAAGATATCAAATTGTATTCTCATGGTGTTTGCTGTTGTACTGAGGCTGAAACCAGTTTGCTCAAGGACAAAGTCTGCAGACAGTTAATAAAAGTGGGCGTAAGGAGGTGTATTATCTCTCCCTCCAGACTTGTTTTAAGGCTATGTGGCTTCAGCATAGCAGCTCTACTGGGAGATTGAGGCTTAGTGTACTTCTGCAGGTAGTTGGGCTTTTCCTCCTCTATTTGACTGTAGAGGGATAAATGCTTTCAATGTTTTTCTGAAAAATCCATGGAAATATTTCCATGAAAGAATCAACGAACATCAGAGTAATATAGACTTGCACAAGTAATTTGCTAAATATGCAGATTGTGAAGGAGAGCACCTAGTGAACTTTGCTTTCAAATAATTTATTATTGCTATCTTATTCCTAGCCTCCCAGATGAGAGACTGAAAGTGCTCGCCTGCCTGAACCAGCTGAGACAGACAGTGGACATCATGAAGGTAACAGCAGTGCTGTGTGGGGCTCTGCTCCCAGCACCCTGCTGGCACCTGCAGCCATATCTCTCTCCTCGTCTCTTTCCCTTCCTTCCTGCTTGGTTCCAGCAGCTGGTGCTGCTGCTGTGCCTTTCCCTCCAAGCCCTTCTTCTCAGTAGCTGGTGGTCTCAAAACCACGCTAACCAGAAGAATTAAGATCAGCAGTTAAGAGTTTGATGTGGGTTGTGGGAGACTGGATAAGAAATGAGCTGCTGTTTGAAATGTGAGAAGCTGCCCTTTCACGTCTTCTGTCTTGTAGAGCCACTGCTTTTTGTGCTTTGCTACGCCAGCCTCTGGTCTCAGTTAACAGCTTGCCTTTCCCTTCTGCTGTTTGTAATGTCCAGCAGCTTCTCACAGCAGTCTGTGTTGGTTTAAACCGAGCCTGGGCTGCCTGTCAGCATGCACGCCTCTGTTGTCTGCACGTCTGCTGCAGCCCTGCCAGTTTGGTGACAGGGAGGAGAGAGAAGACAAAAAAGCCCTATTTGCCTCAGTATTTTACTGAGATAAGTAAATTGTGAAATGGCTTCATCTTCTGTTTTAATGCAAGGATTGAATCTTTGTGCTTCTCTTCCCTAGTAAGTAACTAGTTACTCAAGTCTTCTAATCTGCATACCTAGAGGTGATCAGGGAATACTTCTCCAGATTTCAGTTGTCTTGGGATTTTGTTTTGTGAAGAAGGTTAGAATTGTCATTTCCACTCTTTGACCTTTCACTTAGATTTAAAAAACACATGCAGTGTCAAACCAAACACTTCTTAGTGGATATTGACATCATTCCTGCAAGAGGGTCTTGATGTTGTTGGTGGATGAGAAGCTCAGTAAGGGCCAGCAGCGTGCCTTCACAGCACAGAAGGCCAACTGCATCCTGGGCTGCATCAAAAGAAGCATGGCCAGCAGGGCGAGGGGGGGGGATTGTCCCTGTCCCACCTGCTGCATTGCATCCAGCCCTGGGTCCCCAGCACAGGGAGGATATGGACGTGCTGGAGGGAGTGCAGAGGAGGCCACAAAGGTGCTCAGAGGGCTGGAGTGCCTCTGCTATGGAGACAGGCTGAGGGAGCTAGGGGTGTTCTGCCCAGGGAAGAGAGGGCTCTGGGGAGACATTACAGTAGCCTTCCAGTATTTAAAGAGAGCTACAGGAGAGATGGGAAGGGACTCTTTGTGAGGGAGAGTAGTGACAGGACAAGGAGTAACATCTTTGAACTAACAGAGGGGAGATGTAGATTAAATATTTGGAAGAAATTTTTACTCAGGGTAGGGAGGAGCTGGAAGAAGTTGTCCAGGGAAGCTGTGGAGGTGTTGATGGGCAGGTTGGATCCCTGGGCAGCCTGATCTAGTGGGAGGTGTCCCTGCCCACGGTATGGGTTGGAAGTAGATGGTTTTTAAAGTCCCTTCCAACCCAGGCCATTCTGATTCTACGATCTCCAACATGCACTGCAGTGTCCTCCTTTAAGTGGAGTAGCAAATGTCATTGATAAAGACAGTGGTTTTCTCAAGTGTTAAGAATTGGAATTAAATAGGTAGCGCTTCTAGAGGTTCCCTGGAATTGCCTTGCCCTCTGAAATGCACAACTCTGCCTTCTCTGATACTATGCCTAAGTAACTCTCCTGGATAAATCTTGATTAAGACAGACAGAATATGCCTATTTTAAAGGTGAAACCAAACAATCACTTATACCAGTGCTGCCTCTCCCACCAAATACCTGACCCTAGATATCCTAGGATATCCTAAGATATCCTAAAGGATATCTAGAAAGATATACTCTGTGTTAGCCCTGTTAACTTTCAAAGTCAAATAAATGTTGATTGCGTTATTGTTTGGCTTTTGTAGGTTTTTAATGATCCAGTTCATGGGCACATTGAAATACACCCTCTTCTTGTTCGCATCATTGACACGCCTCAATTTCAGCGCCTGCGATACATTAAGCAGCTGGGTGGCACTTACTTTGTTTTTCCAGGAGCCTCTCACAACCGCTTTGAACACTCGTTAGGGTAAGGTGATGTAGCCTTGTATGCATGTCTCTTTTGCATTTGAATTTCTCTGAGATTGGTTCTACAAATGTGGAGTGCCAGCATTGCTGCCTTTGAGGGTTTGTGACAACTGCTGTCATGGCATTTTCTGTCACGTGAATCTTCCTCTCTAGCCTGTGTGATTGTGGACTTTGTTTACTAAAGATAGAAAAAGAAACCTGCAAGATGGGTCAGTACTTTCCCCTCTTCTTTTCTGGTAAGAATAATGCTAATTAGAGATGGTGAGTGCTTTATGTTCTCCTAGGTCAAAATTTGAGTTTAAAAGCATGAAGGGAAGGGTACTGAGACTGCTATAAATGACATGTCAGACTACTGTAATCCCCTTAGATTGCCTAGCACAGATAAAATGGATTTTAGTTGTAATATTTGCATTTGTAGTTATGCAATCGGGGCAAGTTGTCAGGCTGTTAGCGGTTCAGTAAGTTAAAGAAACAGATTGTGGACATAAGGATTTCCAGGGTGTTGCTAAATCGTTCACACTCCACAGAAAAGCTGATTACTGATAGGTTTAAGGTTGTTTTGAATGTATATCCCAAGGTGCAGGGAGCTTAAACTAGTCAATGTTTTTGTTCAGGTGATCTGTCCAGCCCTGCTTTGCTTTTGTAGTGCTGAAATAGAGCAAGGCTGGCCACTGCCCACTGTGAAGCCAACAAAATGTGAAAGACTATTGCAAAAGGTTCACACTAGTGAGGTGAGCTTGAACTGACTGCATCTGATGAGCCTGAAAAAAAAAATACAAAAACCACAGGGAATAAAAACAAAATGTTCCAAACAGGTGCTTGAAAACTCCAGTGGCAGCAGCAGCCTTTTCTTCCGAACAGTTCTATTAATCCATATAGTTAAACTTAAGACAGTTATTCTCAACTCATTTTGAAGATCTCCGCAAGGTTAAAATAGAGGAAGTGAGCTTTGTGTGTATTGGTAGAGTAAAATAAAATAAAAGCAGACAGTAAACTTGTGTCTAGTAAAAGATAGAATAGAATAGCTGAGTTGGAAGGGACCTTTGAAGACCACCTGGTCCAACTGCCTGACCACCTCAGGGCTAACCAGAAGTTAAAGCAGGTAATGAGGGACTGTCCAAATGCCCCTTGAGCACGGAAGCATGGACAGGCACCAGCCATCTGCCCCCTCAAGGTAAGGGAACGTTTCCTAATGCCTGCTCCAAGCCACCCCTCGCACAGCTCTGCGCTGTTCCCATTGCGGGGGACAGTGCTAGTGACTGGCCACAGGCAGATGTAGCCCCATTGCCTACAGCCCTTGGAGCTCTAGCACAGAGCCAGTTCATCACCCAGGGCAGCGCGAACCTGTTTGTTGCACACTTGGACAATCTGTCGAAGGATGCCACGAGGGATAACATCAAAGGCCTCACAAATCCACAGAAACTGCATCCACTGCCTTCCCTTCATCCACCAAGCGGGTGACCTTGCCATGGAAGGAGACCAAATTACCAAGGCAGGACTTTCCCTTCATGAGCGCCTGCAGACTGTGGACTGTGCCTGATACCAGCTTTGTTCTTTAAGTGCCTTTCAGTATCTCCCAGGACAGTCCTCTCCATCACTTCTCCCTGGACTGACAGGTCTAGAGGGTCCTGGCTCTTCCCTCATGTCCTTCTGGTGGATGGCTGTGACGTTGGCTGCCTTCGGCCACAGTCCCCACGCTCCCAAGACCTTTGGTAAATTGTTGGGAGGAGCCTACTTGTAACATGCCCTAACTCCCTCAGTGCTCTGGGCTCACTCCTGGCAGGCCCTGTGGACTTGTAGTACCTCTAATAAAACCTTCTCTTGCTTTAAGATGTGCAGCATCCCTGAAATTAAGTGGACAAAGGAAGTGAAATAATTACGATAAGCTGTTAAAATAGGAATTTGAAAGGACAGAATGCTTTTGTGGAGCTCTGTTGTTGCACCGACTGAAAGTAGAAGGGTGATCTGTAAGCTCTGATGCTTCAGGAAGCACGCTGGCAGTAATATAGAGGGCTCACTTATACAATGATGTTATTCTGTGTCTGTCTGTTACGAAATACTAGAGCTGCTGAGGGATCTCAGGTAGCCTCCTGTTAAGTAAAGGGGCAGGGCTGGGTGGATCTGGTAGGGCATTTGTTTTCGCGTAGGGTTGTGAGGCAATAATGACTACATGGAAACAAAAGTCTGCAAGGATGTGAAACTCAGAAGCTTTGCTTAATTGAGGGGAAAGCTGAACCTGGAAATGAAACCAAAAGTTGATTTGTAACTCATTGATTTATGGGAAAGAGGAAATTGTAGAATCTGCGTAGTTAGCAGAATACCATTTTAGGATGATGTTCTTTCCAAATCTGGGTGTAGTATCTCATACTCTCTCCTTTCAAATGTGTTACTGTTTACTCAAGCTCTATGACACGAAATAATATTTCTGTGATCATCTTACAGGTCAGGGCTTAACTATCTGTTGTGTGCTATCTTTCAGACGAAGGCTGTGACTTAAAGCAGCTTAGGGGAACTGCTCTGTTTCTGTTCAAGATAAAATACTGTTGTATTCACTTCCTGTGTTTGTGGGTTTTTTTCTGCAACAGCGTGGGCTACCTTGCGGGATGTCTGGTTCGTGAACTGAAGGAGCGGCAACCAGAACTGGATATAACCCAACGAGACATCCTCTGTGTGGAAATTGCTGGGCTTTGTCACGATTTGGGTGAGCAAGAGTTGAAATGGCTTGTTTCTCTTTTGAACGCTGACCTGGAGGAAGAGATGGCTGTGAAATCAGAAAATGAGAGCTCTTTCAGGCTGCTCAGTGCATGGCCATGTCCCGAGACAGGATCTGTCTATTCCTGTGTGGTGCGGAGTACCTCTGTGGAGGCAAGTCCACTTGATGAGTATGTAGGCACTTTGCACAATTTTTTGTGTTGTTTTCATATGGTGTTTTAGAGTTCTGTAGCTGTGTTTTCCTCATAGATGATGTTAAGATCAAGTCAAATATAAGAGAATCCAGATCCTTAGCTTGCTCGAGGTATTTTTGCTGACAACCATGTCTCAGATTAAACCTGTGTGATCTTTATTTTTAAGGTCATGGGCCATTTTCGCACATGTTTGATGGAAGATTTATTCCACTTGCTCGTGAAGGTTTGAACTGGAAGGTAGGCATTTCAATACTAAAGTAAAAAGAAAAAACTCTGATTTTTAAAGGGAAAATAATTCATCTGTAAAGACTGCCAGAGCTTGTGAGCATATAGTGATCATCTGGCCTTATTGAATCATTTTGATGGCATAATTAAAGTTGTATCATGATCTTATCATGATTTTTCTTGTTCTCTTTAAGTGGCTGGAGGATATCTACCCCCTTAGTGTTGCTGTGAGCAGATGCAGCCTCACCAGTGAAATAGAGGTGTGAGGAGAAGTGGGGGCAGGTGTTTGTCACCAGTGTTCCCCAGGGGTCAGTACTGCATCCAGTCTCATTCAACATCTTCATCAGTGACCTGGAGGAAGGGATGGAGTCTACCCTCAGCAAGTGTGCTGATGATACAGAGCTGGGAGGAGCGGCTGACACATCAGAAGGCCGTGCTGTCATTCAGCCAGAGCTGGGCAGACAGAGAGTTGGGCAGGGAGGAACCTGATGAGGTTCGACAAGGGTCCTGCACCTGGGGAGGAATAACTGCATATACCAGACAGGCTGGGGGCTGAGGAGCTGGAGAGGAGCTCTGCAGAGAAGGCCCTGGTTGTCCTGTGGATAACAGCTTGGCCATGAGGCAATTGGATGACGCTGGACTCTTTTCAGTGGTGTGTAGTGGTAGGACAAGGAGCAGTGGCCAAAAACTGGAACATAGGAAGTTTCACGCAAATAAGCAGAAGAACTTCACTGTGGAGCCCTGGCACAGGCTGCACAGAGAGGTGCTGGAGTCTCCTTCTCTGGAGATATCCAAACCTGCCTGGACGCTTTCCTGTGTGACCTGCTTTAGGGATTGGGACGGAGGAGCTCCAGAGCTGTCTTCCAACCCCTGCGATTCTGTGATCTCCCCGGAAGAGAAAGTGCTCTTGAGCTTCTGTGTAATACCTTGAGATACTTGCGCGTGTGTGTCCTCTTGTGTCTTCTGATCTCTCATTGTAAGACGCAATGGAAAATAAAATTAAAGGGCTGGGTCTTGTCAGTTCCTGTGGTGAGGTTCTGAAGAGGCAGAACTCACTACAGCTGCACCCATCATTTTAAGAGTGTGTTTCTGGACACTGCAAACAGAGTGATTTCCCGTTTGAGTAGACAAAAAATGATCAGAAAATCATCCTAGTGCTGCACTTGCACATCACTGCCAGTGCACCAGGCAGTGCTGCTGTGTTAGGAGAAAGCTGTGGCACTTCAGGAAGGTGCTTGGACATGGTAATGTAATGTTTAGGTATCTTTTTTTAAAATTTTTCACAGCATGAAACTGCTTCTGTTGAAATGTTTGAGCACCTGATCACATCCAATAATCTAGAAGAAGTCATGAAAAAGTATGGTCTCGTCCTGGAGGAAGACATGACCTTCATCAAAGAACAGATAGGAGGGCCTATAGATGAAACAACTTGTGAGAAATCGGTGAGTTGCAGTACTGCTAGAGAGGTTATTTGAACAAACATCTTAAACTGTTCTGAGAGTAAATTTTGTGAAGAGAGTACATATTTTTTCCTTTTCTTCTGTTTTATTCTCTCTGTTTTTGGAGATTGTTGTGTTTTTAATCGGCCAGGTGAAGAAAACATGGAGATGGTGTAAGTTAACAGGCTAGTACCAGATAACAAAGCTGCCACCTGGCAGAAATGAGGCAGTGAGTCACCGCAAAGTATGTGAGAAGTGCCAGAGCCTCAGCAGCTTTGATGACTGTAGCAAAACATTTCGATTTATCCCAGTGACACATACAGAGGCGCAGGGATAAGACCTGGAGAAATGCCTTGCCTCATGAGGCAAGGAAGAAGACAGCGTAATTGTTCATCTTTGCAACTCTATGAAAGAATCAAGTCCTCCTCCTTTTTCTTGCTCTTGTCTTTTCATCAGTGATATCTGTTCAATTAAGAGTTCGTCCGTAGGAGATCTATCACGACAGCCTGGTCCTAATCAAAGTCTGCATGTTGGCCTAAACAAGTCACCCTAAACGTTAGCACTTACCCATTATTTTCTGTTGTATTAGTGTGTAGTGCTACCACGTGCGCTGTAGCGCAGTGGAGACAAAACGTAGGAAATTCAGCATAACAAAGCTTAATACAAGATCTTATGGGAAGGCAGTAGTCACTCACAAAGTCTGCAAGTTGATTTTACACACTTGCAGTTGTTTGAACACAAGTGTTGCTGCTTACTGCTTCTGATGATCTTGGGCCAAGTTCTTGCCTGTTCCCTGTTTGGACCTCGTGCTTGTTTTTTTCAGCAGGATAACAGGAAAAAAAGCATCGTATGTGAGCTGCCAACCTTCTTGACATCTGCCCAGTCTTCTGCTGGCAGTCATTTGGGTTGTGGTGGTCTTAGCTGAGCAGAGATTCTTCTGCTGATGAGCACCTGTGCTGTGACACTGTCACCTTGCAATCCTAGTCCTGACATAAACTACATATTCCTCCATCTTGCTGCTGTGATCTACGCTCCTGATCATTGTCCCTGTAACAGCTCTTTATTGTCAGCACAGGATGGTTTTATCCTTGATGTGCTCTCCTCCCACAGTTTATTGCACATTTCCATTCTCCTTTGCATCCATTTTAATACCTCTGTGATGTTAATGTTAACATTAAAACCATACATATTAAGTAATTTTCCCCACAGAATTTCAAAGCAATGTTTATTTAACTGAAGAATCATTAAATGTTCAAGAGAAGTTTATGTGCATTTTGTATTTCATGTTTTGGTGTTGGTTTGCTGTTTGCCTCGTGGCTGAGTCACTCCTCAGTTGTGGGTTAAGAGTTCAAGTCAGCTGGCTGTTTGAACAGTCATTGTTTAACATAGTTGTTTTAAAAGTACGCTCTGTCACGTTGTAGAGCTGATTGCAGAGGACTGCAAGGGAGTGACATGGGTGGGTTTAATTCATTCCCCTCGGGGTTAAATAATTCCAACCTCTTCCTCTCTTTGTTGCTACGGGTTGTGTACACTTCAAAGCTGCGTGCTTCACTTTGGTAGAAAGGGGAATTAAATCCTCTTAGTGTGGATTTTGTTCTTCCTGGTATTCCAGGAAGTCTTCTGTTAAGTCCTTGTTCTGGCCTTGTTATGCACAACGCAACTTTTGAATCTCTTCTGTTGTCTTTGTGTTCTTTGTTACCTTGATGTTAGATGTTTATCATAGGCAAAGTCAAAAATGCCAGAAAAATTATTCTGCATTGGGTGCTCCAAAAGTAACGCCTCCTATTTACTTATATGGAAACCACAACAGATACAACGAGCACATTAGCACTGTTTGATAGAGCAAATTTGCAGCTACAAAACGCTATTTTTCAACGTGGTCACCACCAGTACCTGTGCATTTTCACCAGTGATGAACAAGAGCCCGCATGCCGCACTTGTGCAAATCTGCACCAGCAGAGGTGACCCACTGTTGTTGTTGCCAGTGCTGAAATGCACCAGCTGCCCCTCGCTGTGCTCACACCCACTGTTACATCTGCCTCTGACATCATGGGCCAACACACTTGAGTAGGAGGCATTACTTCTGGAGCAACCCTCTTATCATTGCTTGCATCATTAAATTTCTTATTGTTGCTGATTTTTCTTCTTGTCTCCTCTGTCATTAGTGGCCCTACCGAGGACGACCAAAGGAGAAGAGTTTCCTATATGAGATAGTAGCAAACAAGAAAAATGGCATCGATGTTGACAAATGGGATTATTTTGCAAGGTACGAACCTTACAGTTTCTGCTTCTGTTAAATCCCTACTGAAACAACACTGCTTTACTTACAAGTGTGACCTCACTGTTAAGCTCTCACTGTGGAATATTTTCAGGGATTGCCACCACCTAGGGATCCAAAATAATTTTGATTATAGGCGGTTAATTAAATTCACTCGTGTTTGTGAAGCGGGAAACCAGAAGCACATCTGTGCCCGTGACAAGGTAAGCAGTGCGTGTGAGCTGGGGGAGCGCTCAGCAGCAACGTGTCTGTGAGGTAAGTGTGAGCAGGGAAGAAGCAAATGATTGTTTTGTTTGGTTGTTTTTGATTCAGGAAGTTGGGAATTTGTATGACATGTTCCACACACGAAATTGCCTGCACCGGCGAGCGTACCAGCATAAGGTTGGCAACATCATTGAAATAATGCAAGTATTATGGTTCCTTTGTCTTGCACATCATTTATCGTTATGCTGCCCAGAGCTGTGTGTGCCCCATCCCTGCTGGGCCCTGGGCAGCCTGAGCTGCAGGGCAGCCAGCCCGGGGCTGGGGTGGGGCTGTGGGGGGGAAAAAAAAAACAAAAACAAACAAAAAAATAGTGGAATAGACAGACAACAGCATCTTTCCCCGTTAAATCCAATTAGAAGCAGGTGACTAAAGCCCTGAAGAAGCTCTGGACTGAGGTGTTGTTATGCTGTTATAACTGCTGACAACATGAGTTGAATCTTTATCTGCAAGTTAGAGACAGCTTCGCTTCAACTGAGTGCTTAGTGGAACAAGATTATTATCATAGGTGGAAGTAACGAGCAGTTTTACCGTGGCTTTGCTGAGGCCTGTCTGTGTAAAGCTGCAGCAGGAATAGCTCTGGGCCAACTTGGTTGTCTGCCTTTGTTTGTACTTGTCCTGTTGATACCTGTACAAGTTTCCTGGTAACGCTATTCTGCTTAATGTTCTTAAAAAGTATCCCCAGATGTTTTTTTAATACAGATCTTGACTGCCAAATAACTGTGCTCTGTTTGGAAAGAACAATGTGGAGGTTTACATGGTTCAGGAAGTACTAGGGACTTTGGAAGAGCTTTAACTTTAGAAAATATATAAAGATACGTATCTTTATATAGCTTTATCTTTAGAAAAAGATATATAATATAATATATATAATAAATATATTATATATGTTTTTTCCCCACCTGAAAAAATACTGCACACAGCTGGTGCTTTATCTCTACAAAATTTGGTGTTCACTCGGTTAACTGAGTCTGTAAAAGGTTGTGGTCTTCTGAGGGCATCATTGCAGCTGGCTGACCGTGTCAGTGTCTTGCAGGGTCCTGCAGCCATCTGAGCACTATTAAACCCATAGTCCTAAGCAGAACGAAGCAGACTTACACGTTTCTTGAAATAAAGTTAAGGTCTGATCTGAACCTATTTTCAGTAAATGGAAAAGGCTCCGTTCAAACGTGAAATGACAGCATGGATTTGGGACGTACTGCAGTGCAGCTCTGCTGCACGTTTAGGACACAGTTTCATTTGTCTTCTCTTTATAATGTAACTAAAATGTTTATTTTTTTACTCTTGAGCATCACCTAGAAACACCTCGTTGCTTAATTCCTTCTTTTGCTTCCAACTAGGATTACAGAAGCCTTTCAAAAAGCAGACCGTTTTTTTCAAATAGAAGGCTCTGAAGGAAGATTGTACCAGATTTCTACAGCGATGGAGGACATGGAAGCCTACACTAAGCTGACTGGTATGAGCTCTCAGAATTTCTTTTAAAGTGGAAGAATGTGAGTACCTCTTAGAATAGGACTCTTTGTTTGTACAGCTGTTGACACAGTGGATGCTTGCCCATGACTAGGACTCTTCAAGTATTGCTTTTGTGCACGGGTGGAAATTTAGACCTGGAACATCTATCCAATCTGTGTGCTCTCACATCTTGCTGGAAGAGCAAAACATTCTAGTTTAAATTAATTTTATGGAGAGAGAGAAACACCAACTTCTGGTTTTCTGCATGCATTGAAACCCAGTCATACAGTCATACCCGTGCCCTAGTTCTTTTGTACTTGTCACAGATGGGGTGTGAGTCAGCTCAGAGCAGTGCTACACGTAACTACATCAGGTAGAGGAGCACTGTGTGTGTGTTGTGTGAAACTAACCCTGAGAGATTTTTTTGAAGGGCTCTGCTAAGATCTAGTTAAATTTGCTTGAGGCATTGCAACCCTTCTTGCAAATGCAACAGAAGAAAACAATACATAAATTAGTTTATTCCTGGAAGTTTCTATTTTCTTAGACAAGGTCTTGTAAATATTGTTCTTGTAGGGTAAATACAAGGAGCAGCAGTCCACTTGAAGTCCTGTGGGGAAATTCCAGTATGATTACATAGTGAAACAAATGAGATGAGACTTGTGATTGTTTCCTAGACTGAACTTTGACTAGACTTTGCTAGACTTTGCTAGCCTGACTGCTAGCAGCCACTTCTCCAAGGGTCAGCGCTGTGAGGAGGAAAAACTTCGAGAAATTACTAAATTCCCAAAAGCTGACTTGAGTTGTGTTTTCCGTCATGTAGTTCAGTCTTCTCATCACTGCTGTGTCTTGGTTTTGCCTGTCCCTCCTGTCCTTCACTGCAAGCCATGACAGTGCTCCTTGTTGGTGCTCAGTGCTGGCTTTGAGCAGCGGCATGGGGAGCAGAGGCCAGTGTGGGCATGGCAAACCCTGCTGCTCCTGAGGGGCTTGTGGCTGGAGTAGCTGCAGGGCAGAGGAAGCTTCAGTCCTTGCAGAAGGACTGCTGCTCTTTATATTTAGTCAGTACAGCAATTTGTTCATGTATTCTATTTTCTTCTGTTGGGAACACTGCAAGCCTGCTTGCAAACACAAGGACTGGCAGCTCTTGCTGTGTCTGGGAGCTACTGCTCACAAGAGTTTCCAAAACTTCTTTCCTGAGTGGGAAGGCAGCTTTCCTGAGTCTCTACCATCAAGCCTTGGCTGGCCACCAGAGACACTCAGGAGTTCTTGTCTTTGGCCACAGGCAAGGTGGTGGAGGCTGAGGGCATTGTTGCAGAGGGTCCTGCGTGCTGTAATCTGTGTTATGCTGCTGAGGGTCTTCTGTTGGTGACCCTTCATCTGCCGTAGCCACGTTCAGCCTGATTAAGAGTAAATTCTGCATGGACTAGGACCTGTGTGGTCTGTAAGAGCATCAGTGCTGGAGCTGAGCACCAGGGTCCTGTTGTAGCTGAGCTGCGGCATCTGGTGAGCTCAGGGCAAGGAGAGCAGGTCTGTCCCCTGCCTCTTACAGTCTGCAGCAGTGAGGAGCTGAACATCAGTGTCGGGGTGTTCCTGATCCAGAGGGAGAGTTGGTCAGCAAGGAGACGAATGAGGAGAGTGTGTCGGTATCAGATGTAATGGTGAAAGGACACGTGTTCTCATCCTAAACCAAGACGCTTCCTTCCCTGCGTCTAGTGGTTGCAAGCTGGGGGATTCTGAGAGGACAGTAGGCTTATTTTCAGTAGTCCATGGTGAGCGATGCTTCTGTGAAACTAACTGCCATCTGGATCTTTGCTAATGCTCAACCTCTTGTGAGGATCTGCAGCAGCAGGTTCTCCAGCTTCTGTCTGTGATGGGTGAAGAACCACCTTTCAGTTCTGGATTTGTAGCCTCCTGATTTTGACAGCAAATCCATTTTGTAATGATGATACAGCTAACGGTTCCTTGCTAATACTACCTTAACACAAATATGTGTTCGTGGCCTTCTTGTTTTCTCTGGGTTATCTCATCTCTCAAGCTGAAGAGACAGTCTGTTGTTCCCTGAGGGCAGTTTCACACTTTTATTAACCTTGGTAAAGGTGTTTTGGTCATCGTGGTTCGTCACTTACCTAGGCAGTGTGTGTGTGTGTGTGTGGGGGGGGGGAACAGCTTCTTGCTGTGCTAGGTGGGGTGTTGCAGAGCTGTACCTGCAGCAAGTCGCAGCTGCACGGCTATTTCTGGCTGGGGAATGCAAATAGATGCACAGAAGGTAGCTGTGTTGGCTGTGTGACAGGTGAGCAGCATCCTGACCCCAGCGGTTTCAGGACAGCCACAAGTAACCCTTCTGCTCTGAAACCACGGCAAAAGAAACCTGGGGATATTTGGGATCATATTGTAAGTGGCTTCTCAGTTGTCTGAGATGTCTAGGATGTTCAGCACTTCTCTCAAAGTGTGAATTTTTCCTGAATCTTCAGTTTTTCTCATTGGTTAAGCCTCTGTCCCTGTATGTGCGTTTTGCTGTGGCGATCGATTTTAACATAGTTAACTGAAATCACTACCACTTTGACAGATAATATCTACCTGGAAATTCTGCACTCAAGTCGTCCAGAACTGAGCGAGGCACGAGAAATTTTGCATAAAATAGAACGGCGTGAATTATACAAGTTTTTAGGAGAGACTCAACCTGAAAAAGTGAATGAAATTCCAAAGGTAATATTCGTTGCTGGGAGATTCTGAATTCTGCCCTTCTGAGAATGTTCTCTCAGTTGCTGACTACCTTTTTTCCTCTCCTGTTTTTTTGTTGTTGGTAGAGATTGTTTTTTCTGTTTTTTAAAAAGCTTAAGCAGTACTCCAGAAATCATAGAATCATGGAATGGCTTAGGTTGGAGGGGATCTTAATGATCATCTAGTTCCAACCCCCTGCCACGGGCAGGATTACCAGCCACACCAGATCAGGCTGCCCAGGATCCCACGCAGCCTGACCTTGAGCCCCTCCGGAGATGGGGCATCCACAGCCTCCCAGGGCAACGTGTTCCAGCGCCTCACCACCCTCTGAGAAAAAAATTTCTTCCTAACATCCAACCTAAATCTCCCCTCTTTTAATTTAAAGCCATTCCCGCTTATCTATCAGACCATACTCCTGGTAAGTGGTACCCCTCCTGCTTGTAAGCTCCCCTAATGTACTGGAAAGTCGTAAAAGGGTCTCTCCAAAGCCTTCTCTTCTCCATGCTGAGCGAGCCCAGCTCTCTCAGCCTGTCTCCATAGCAGAGGTGCTCCAGCACTCTGAGCATCTTCATGGCCCTCCTCTGGACCTGCTACAGCAGCTCCACAGCCTGTGGAGCACAGTGCCCTGTGCTGGGCACCCCAGGCCTGCACACAGTACTCTGGATGTGGTCTCATGAGGGCAAAGCAGAGGGGGACAACTCCCCCCTCGCCCTACTGCCCCCCTCTGCTGATGCAGCCCAGGGTGCTGTTGGCCTTCCGGGCTGCAAGTGCACACTGCTGGCTCAGTCCAACTTTTCACCCACCAGGACCCCCAAGTCCTTCTCCGCAGGGCTGCTCTTAAGGAGTCCTTCTCCCAGTCTGTACACATATCTGGGATTGCTCTGACCCAAGTGCAACACCCTGCGCTTGGCCTTGTTGAACCTCATGCAGTTCTTGTGGGCCCACTTCTCGAGCCCGTCCCTCTCCCTCTGGGTGCCATCCCTTCCTTCTGTTTTCTTGGCTGCACCACTCAGCTTGGTGTCATCCACAAACTGCTGAGGGTGCACTCAATCCCACTGTCTATGTTGCTGATAAAGATGTTGAAGAGCACTGGTCCCAAGGTGAATCCCTGAGGGACCCCACTCATCACTTGTCTCCACTTGGACATAGAGCCATTGACCACAGCCCTCTGGCAATGACCGTCCAACCAATTCTTTATCCACCAGATAGTCCATCCTTCAAGTCCATCTCTCTCCAATTTAGAGATAAGGATGTGGTGTGGGACCATGTCAAAGGCCTTTCGGAAGTCCAGGTAGATGACATCAGTTGCCCTACAGAGTCAAAAGTTCTCTCCCACCCATCCTTGTCTTTATGTTGCTGAGCCACAGAATATTTTACAGAAAACTGGAAAGAGTTTTATTTACAGACAGCCAGAAAAATAGAAAATCAGAAGTTGATAGTTGTAGAAATGTTTTCAGAAGAAAAAACTGTTTTCTGAAAAAACACTGTGTTGTTGTGACAGGAGGCTGGCTTGCTGGTGGTGCCCTTGTCGTACCCAGCCGCTGGTCTGCACTGTGTGGGGGTCACTTGAGAGGCTGGTGGGGAGGACTTGCCCTCAGTCTAAGCTGAAACCTTTCCTTGGCTTCTTGAGTCTCTGCAAGCTGCACATACACTTCGTGGTAATCCCTGCTTCTCTCAGCAGTCCCTCTGTCTTTGCAGTGGACAAATCTGCTTGCCAAATTCCTTCCCTTCTGGAGCTGTCTACTGTTTGCTCTGTGCTCTAAGTTTTTCTCCCCAGAGTCTCAGGTGCTCCCAGGAAATCTTCCTTCATCAAATCTTGCATCTTGCCCTGGCCAACGCTAAGCAGGCAGTGTTCTCTCTCCTGCCCAGCCACAACCTTTTAAAGAGGGTATGCACCTTTCCATAAATAACATCTCTCCACCCCACCGTGTATGCTCGGCGTTAGCCCAGCTATTGGCAGGAATGTTCTAGGTCCAAGACCAGACAAGACTCTTTGTGGATTTCTGCTTTGGAGGTGGGTGCGATCCCCTCTGAAGCTCATCGAGGAGCTTGCTTTGTCTGCTTTTCTGTAGTGATCAATGATGTTACCGATCCTGTCTGTCTCTTTTTTACTTTTTAGTGTTTGGTTTTTTTCTAGTACAAAAACTATTAGAGGGTGAGATCCTGCAGCATTTAATTATTTGTACTGAACTTTTTTTTTTTTTATTAGTATTCAGCTTTGGGGAACTTAACTGCCTAATGCATTTGTGGTAGCAAACAATTTGTTTGGAAGTTGTTTCTTTTTTCATGAAGTTTCTGTTTTCATGAAATATCCTGGATGTGCTTTCCTTGGTTCCTGCTGCCAGGTTCTTTGGATCTTGGTATTTTGTTAAGCTTGTTTTTGTTTTGTTTCTGAAATCTAGTAGTAGGGTTCTGGCTGCCTAAGGTATAAAAGGGTTCTGACATCCAGATTGCTTGTAGGTCTTTACCCGATGATGCAAAAATACAATCAGAGCCATTTTCTTTTTTTTCAGGATGAATATGATGGCCTGGCAGCTGACATTGCTAACTCCAAGCCAGAAATGGATCCTCCAAATGTGGAGCTAACGGCTGAGGACTTCATAGTTGATGTAACTATCCTTCCAGAGTGAGCTTAGAACTAAACCTGCTCAGTTGCACACAGACGTTGGTCTGTCTTGTCCCATAAAGTGAAGGTGTGGGGAGGTGGGCGCTTCTCTCTGGCCATGCAAATGATGGTGTACCAAACAGATGCAGATATTGTTACTTAAACTTCGTGTTTGATACCGTGAGCTTTTAGTGCTGCCTGAGCAGGCTGCGTGGCTGGGGAGGCGCAGGCTGCTGCAGGAAAGGCACGCTTCTGCCCATGCGGTGGGGCCGTTCCCCAGTGCTGGGCTACACATGCAAAGGCCCACCCAGCTCCTGCAGAGTGAGAAGTGCAAGAAAAGATTGTTTCATTAAGTAATCATTTGTTAATTACTCTTCTATTTGATTGCTGTCGTTTACAGAAGTATCATGCGTATCTACTTGTATTTATTGTTATAAAACAAACGACAAACGTTAACAAATGTCTTTTTTATTTGTTTTGCTTGCAAGGTTGTCAATATGGATTATGGAATGAAAGATCAGAACCCCATTGATAATGTTCTCTTCTACTGCAAGGCTGATCCTTCTAAGGCCATCAAGATCAGTAAAGAACAGGTAGACTTTTATCCTCCTCAGCTGGCTTCTGAAGGGCAGCTTCACAGCTGGCAGTGGGAGCGATCGCAGTGCTTCATGGTGGTTCTTCCAGTAGTTGTGAATGAGGATGGTGGCATCTGTGTCCTTCCGTGTGGATGGTTGGACTGGATGATCTTAGAGGCCTTTTCCAACCTTGGTGATCTATGTGAAGTCCTGATAGCCTTTACATATGAACGGCCTTTAACTTGTTCTTATGAAAATATAATTTCTCGATAAAACTCGAGGATTATAGGGAGAGAGTTCTTACTGCTTTCAATTTGTACTGAGATGAGTTCCAAGGACTCTAAATTCAAAGAAGGACTAAAGCTTATTTGCTTACTTGTGTATTTTTTTTTTATTCCAAAGGTTTCAAGGCTTTTACCAGGGACCTTTTCAGAGCAGGTTATCCGGGTTTATTGCAAGCATCAGGATCAGGTTATTGTTTCAGCTGCAAAACAATATTTTGTTCAGTGGTGTATAAACAGGGATTTCACCAAACCACAGGTAACAAATTTATGTATTATTTTCTTCATGTTCTTTCATTAAAAATCTTGTGACTCAGGCCTTGTCTCTGTGGCAGAGCTGCTTCCACTGTTTTCCTTGTGGCCTACATCTGATTATGCTTGGTTTCACTGAAATACTGACAGATTTTCCCCAGTTTAACTCTAGTCATTGGAGAAGTCATGTTGATTTAAAAATAGCTAACATCCACGCAGATACTCATTGATGCAGGTTTCCTCATAGAATGGCTTAAAATGCCACAGAGATTGAAAGATCCAGAGAAGCAGTCAGATCAGTTCTTCCTATTGCCTTACCTCTTTTTCTTCTCTGCTCACTAGCTTTTAAATCACTGCTCCCACTGGATATTCATGGTTAGTCCCTTGGGTCTGAGAGTGCAAAATCCCCGGGGCATCACGAATGCAAACCTCTACTCTCAAGGCAACTAATGTGCAGGCTGAGTGCTTGGAAGGCCTTACCTGTGCTGTGTCCCTTTCCTGTCACATCTCAGGCATACAAGTTTCCAGCTGTGAGGCAGAAGGAGAGGCTCGTTACAGCTTCTCTGGAGTTTTGTTTTGCACTGGGAAAGGTGTCAGAGCTGCCATGGCAAGTAAAAGGGAAAACCTAAAGCAGAACCTGAGTCCGTATACCTTGCCTTGCATTCCTCCTGCCAAAAGTGATGAAGAAGCCCGTAACAACTCTAGCTGTGAACTGGAGATGCATGATGTAGCTTCCCTGTTGTGTCTCTGTTGCAGAAAGATGGATGTCTTTATCTAATAAAATTACTGTGTGTTGATTCTTCCAACATTATACTTCACTGTAAGGTAGCAGTTATGACTGTTATCAAGCAAGTTTTTCTCACTAGAATGTGCTAATGGAGCTGTTCCACTGTGTGTGTGAGGGGTCAGGCTGGAAGCCTGAACAGGATTGGTCGATGAGCTGGCAACTCTGTTGCTGCATTTCTCTCCCAATTATTCATATTGGCTTTTGTCTAATTGTCATGCCATGAGAAGGAACAGCCATTCTTCATTTTCATGTTTGTTTGGTTTTCTTTTATTGGGTATTTTCTCTTCTCTGGGATCAAGTCTCAAAGTAAAACCTGCAAGTTGCTTCAGAAGTGCAGCGTAAACACTTTGTTCTGTGAACCTTACACTTCTCCTTTTTGTTGCATATGTTAACATCCCTGATCTTGCATCTTCTTTCCTAGATACACCTGCAAATATCATTCAAGGAAAGAGATACATTCTCTGAAATGAAAGATCAGGTGGTAGATTAGTGTTCTCCTGTGCTAGAGCTACAACTAGAGGCACGAGCAATTTTGTTTTGGGTTCATTCCTACATGATACTTCCAGTTACTTTCTGAAGGGCGTTTTGCGAATGGATCACATAAGAGGCTGCCTTTGCTTGTAGCCTGCAGAGCACAGCAGTACCCTGCAGCCGCATTTCCCTAGTTCAGAGGCTTCCATCTGACTGTGCTCGGGCAATCCTGGCTTATTTCTGCTTCTTCTGTCCTGCCCTTGCAGTATTTGATGGTGAGATTAACATACATGTCTGACAAGTATGAGCACAAAGCCTAGGCCATACTAGTTACTGTATGGGATGTACCTTAAAATGGTGAAGGCACTTCCAAGCAACTGCCCTTGGTAGGTGCAGAGCTTTTAATGTGAGACTGGGGAATTCAGAGCAAAAACTTGCAGTAATGGTACAGAAACTTACAGTAATGTTTCCAAGTTGTATACCAGTGCCCATAATAGAACTCTCTTCAGCTTCCTGAATTTGCTGCTATCAATTTAGGAAGAGGAGAACTACGAATGGTGAAGGTTTCTTATATATGTGGGAATTGTTTCTCCCCACCCGTTTCTACCACTGACTGACAGCAGTTTCCATCTCTGCAATGCAGTGTCTTCCATGCTTGCTGATTTGTAGTGCCTCTGGAACCTTGTGTTTATTTCTTCTGTGAAGTCTGGTAGCAAGCCACTTTTCCCTGGTTTAGCACAACAAGTGAAAATGAATACACTGTATTGAATGTTTTCTGACTTTTAATAACAGGATGGTGATGTGATTGCCCCTCATCTGACTCCACTGAAACAAAGCTGGAATAACAGAAGTGGGGATGAATACGTGACAGCTTCAGAACCCAGCTGCAAGCAGAAGCTTTCTTTCAATAAGTAATGCGTTTCCTTTTGCACTATTCAACCACCTGCTTCAGAAGATGGGTAGCTCGGAGCAGAGCAGCAGCTCTTTTAAAATGCAATCTAATGAACTGGAAAAAAAAAAACAGAGCAATGCAGCAGTGCATTTTACAATACAGTGGTTTTATATGTGTGCACTTAAACTAAGTGCGTGTTTGGATTGAACTTCTACAAAACTAACAGATAACCTGTTATAGCAAAGCAAACTCAGTTCTCATTTATTTTTGAATGTATTGGTACTGTTGTAGCAAGAGGAACTTCATTTGAAAAAATATTCATCATAATGACGAGAAGCGCAGTGGATTTGTTACTGCTGCTTCTTGTCCTGATCCCTTCTGAAGGTAATTGCAATGTTACTAGAGCTGGTAGAAAGACTTCCATCTCTCTTTTAAACTTTATTATTCCACCACCTCTTATTTTTTGTAATGATCTTTTTAAAAAAGATGACTTTTCTGGTGTTCAGAAAGCCCATCGGGATGCAGGCCTCTTGCTATGAAAGTGACCACACGACTTTTATTGAAGTAACTCTGCCTTGCAGTGACAATGCAGCATTTTACTGTTTTTATAATGCATTTTTGATACATTGAATGTAACTTTTTTTTTTACTGCTGCACTGAACTGCAAAAACGACTCAAAAGCTCCGTGGTTGGGGTGCTTGCAGGAAAGCAGAGCTACGTGGCTGTTGGTCAAGGGTTGTGCTCATGTGCCTGGTTCTTAGCGTGGCAGTGGGCCCTGCAGGTGCTGTGTGTGGTTCTGCTTTTCCTTGCACCCAGCTCACCTTGTTTCCGCATTTCAATGCACTGGGTAGTCACAGGCTCTTCAGAAACCCTTGGATTATTGCATCCCGTCCCTGTTTTTCTGGCTCGATGGTTGCTGTTCTGGAGAATTTTTTTCTATCTCCCTTATAGGACAATAAGGGTTCTTACAATCTACCCTATGGGCAGTACTAGTGCGAGCGTTGTTAAGTGTCTGTCCCATCAAAAAGCAAATAAGGAAGACTTTTCCCCTGTTTTACTCAGGTCCAAGGAGTTCTATTTGAAGTCTGCTTTCATTAAGTGAAGTTAGTTAATAAAAACCCACCCTCAAAATTAAAACCACGAAGTGTAATAATGCTCAGAAATTGGAAAAGAGCTTTGGATTTTTGTATCTGAAGCGAGAAAATAGAAGTTCAGCATTCAGTCTTGACAGCCAAGCTTTGAGACTAACACGAGAAGTTGCTGTGTAAGAAAATTGTGTCCCTTTTCTGCTGTCTGATTGTTTCCTTTGTCTGGAAGCTGGTGGTTGTGAGGCAGATGTAAGGAGAGGGGGTATTCACCCGCTTTCCAGATGCGGTCTGAAACAACGAGAAGTTGTTCTGCACTCAGCTGCTTGTGAACCTGTGTTTAATGGTGATGCAGCACCGCCTCTGCTCTTCCTGTCAGTAAGAGTATTTCACATCTGCAGTGTACCAGGTAACTGTTGAAAGGTGGAGGGACCTTTATAAAAGCTTTTGAAGTACTTGTTTTATGGTTGAAGGAATAACATTGTAGAGTGAAGGCATTTATCCCCATTATCTACGTGAAATCAAGTATTGTTCCACAATAATGTAATTCTATCGCTGTTCCTTGGGTTTGTTTTGATGCTGTTACAAAAGGTGCACTTTATATTTGGGAAAAGCTTTCTGCTCAAGCTTAAGCAAAAACTAGTACTTACAACTTAACATCTGGTAGACTTGAGACAAAGCGTTTCTTTTTCTCAGACATGATAATCTAAGCCTTTCTGTGCTAAAAAATAAATTAATAAACAATGATTTTAATATTCTTCTAATGAATTGCAGTGTGTGAATTTCATTAAAAACAGTACTCTCTCTGTGCAGGGCTAAACAGCCAAATGAACTTCTAAAGGACTAATGCTGTTTTGTGGAAGTAGCACTACCAACCTGGGGATGAGTGCACGTGCATTAAGCAGCTAACTATGATGGGAGTGGGGCTGTGGTGGAGCCAGTTCAGCAACAGAAACAAACCAGGAGCTGAGCGGTCATCAACACACACTGTTGTCCAAAGAGGCCATGGAGTCTCCTCCCTGGAGCTCAGCAGCTGCTGGACACAGCGCTGGGTGCTTCAGGGTGCAAGCAGGGCAGTGCAGGGCTGCCAGGAGTTGCCTCGGAGTGCTCAGAGGAGAGGCTGCTGCTGCAGGGCATTGCAGAGGGAGGGCTGTGGAAGGCAGGTGGGCAGCCCAGGGAGCGCGCAGAGTTGGTGCACCTGGTGGCAGGTGCAGAAATGCAGGAAGCCCCAGCCCTGGTGGGAGAGGTGTAAGGCGTGCTCATGATGCAGGTGTTAGGCAAACCAACTTGTTACTGGACCTGCTGCTCACCAATGCAGATGAGCTCATTAAAGAGGTTCAGATTAGAATTGCTCCGGGCTGTCATGAAGCAACTTCATCTGCAGCTGGATGATGACTCAGGATGTGCTCTCAGCTCATCTGCGGATGATATGAAGGTGAGATGCCTATGGCCCCTTTGTTCCTTGGCAGGTCTGCTTGTTTGTCTGATTCTGGGACAAATGCAGCCATCCTGGAGGTTCATCCCAGGGGTCAGTAGTGGGTCAAGGCCTGTACCACCGCATCACAAATGATCTGGGTGACAGGACTGAGTGTACCCTTACAGGGCCGCTGAGGATTCCAAACCAGGAGGAGCAGCTGATGCAGCAGAAGGCCATGCAGCCATCCAGAGGAACCCTGACAGGCTGGGGAAATGGTCTGATGAGCAGCTCATGGATTTTTACAAGGGCAAATGCACAGTCCTGCCCCTGGGGAGGAACAACTGGAGGTACCAGGGCATGCAGGGAGCATCCAGCTGCAAAGCCACTGCAGAAAAGGCCCTGGTGAGGCCACAGTGTCCAGGTCTGGGCTCCCCAGTACCAGAGAGAGTTGGACACACTGGAGAGAGCCCAGGGAATGGCTGCCAAGCTGCTGGGAGGATGGGTGCATCTTTCCTAGGAGGAGAGAGCTGGGATGGTCCTCCCGCCGAAGAGGAGGCTCCAGGGGACTGCATCACTGCAAATTGTGGCACATCCTGAAATTGGTGGTAGAGCAGTTGCTTCTATTTCCTTTTGCAAGATGAAATAGAAACACAGCCTGGGATCCTGCTGTAAGGAAAGGACAGGAACTTGGAAGAGGTTGCTGGTCAAACAGCAGCCGGGATGCAGGTGCTGTGTGGTGGCCCTACCCACTGCTGCACATCGACACCCAGAAGCACAAGGGTAGGAGAACTAAGGCATTGAACTGCTGCAGGCAAATGTGCCCTTTGAAAAGGTGCATCAGAATATTTACGGCTCTCCCCATCTCCTCTATTACCAAGGCGTATTTCATTTGGATGTCCATCCCTCCTAGCAGCACTTTCTGGGACTAGTTCTTGTGCAGAGCAGCGGGCGTACCTTGCTGGCTGCAGGATCCATGTTGCTCAGTGTTGTTCAGCCAGAGATGGAGCGGGTGAGTCAGGTGGATCAAAGAGCGGTTGCACTTTGGTCATTCTGTGCAGGTGGAGCTGACAGGTGAAACTTTCCCTGCTGCTGGATTCAAAAATTCTCAGATTTCTCCTTCCCAGCACTTTCTGTTCAAGCATTGTGACACCACACAGCTTCCCTCAATCAACCACCAAACACATTTAAAGCAGTCACAGCTGGCCATTGCCCTGAGCTCTTGGGGAAAGGTGGGTGAGGAGATGTTCTGGTCTTCCTCAGTGCTCACAGCAGCATCCCCATCTTCTCCTTCATCCCATGGAAGAGGGGACACAGTGAGCAGAGATGACTGTCAGCCCCTCCAAAGAGGAGGGAGTCCACAGCTGAAGCTGGCTCCCTCTGCAGGACCCTTCTATGGCAGAGCCCAGCCAGGCCCAGTACTGCCAGATGCAAGCGGAACCCAATGGGCGTTGTGATGAGAGATGCCCCAGCGTCCCCGTGATGCCCACGTGTCATGGTGGTAGTGATCTCCCAGTGTGGTTATCCAGAGCTTTCCCTGCATGGGAGAACACGAAGCACGAGGGCACCGTGAGCAGAGCTACAAGTGGGCATTGGGGCAGGGCAAGGAGAGGCCTCGGGCTACATGGGTACATGTTTGTAAGGTCCGTGCCTGCGCAGAGAGGATAAACAGCTCCGTGGGACCAAGCCAAGCACAGGCAGCTGAAGCCACAGGGCGTCCTGCAGAATTTGGAAAAAAACAACAGTTGCCGCCAAGCCCCAGCACCTATGGGCTAGTAGCTTTGCTAAAACTCATCACTCGGACATGATCCCATCAGAACAACAGTGAGGTTTAAGCAATGGGCTGTGTTTTATTTCATGGGGATTCAGAACTCATCACGTGTATCTTCAGCCATGGGAGACTGAAGTGTCTGGTGAAGTTCAGTGCAGGTGCGTACAGGGTAAGGGGAGTATAAGTAAAGCAATGCCGTTGGGGTGATGGGTGGGATCCAAACTCCACTGAATTACAGGTTTTATCAGAAGGTGATGCCGTGTGAAAGCATGGCAATAGTGGGAGCTCCAGCCCCGTGCCCAGCCACAACCTTCCCCCCAGAAAAGCAAAAGGAATGTCAGGTGTCATAAAGAAGGTGTGAGGAGCCAAAGCAGGAAGGATTTGTGTGGAGGGGAAGGGCTGTGCATGCTGCCTGAGCACTCAGGGAGGATGGCCCTGTGCTTGGATGTGGCACAAGGGGCCATCCCAACTAGCTTTGCTCTGCAGCACTGGGCTGGGGGTCTGGGTCTGGGCCCCTGGTTAGGGGCCCACACTGCTTTCTGTATATAGCTTCATGGAACTATTAGTTATTTCCACGATAAGGACAAGGCTCGGAGCACAGCTCTTCCCGTTTATTGGTGGCCAGCAGCCTCTCACCCACGAGCCCTACTCCCACTGTCCCGAGGGCAACAGCTGATGGGACAGGGCTGTCCCAGGTGCTGCTGGGAGCAATCATGGCTCACTGCTCCCCCCGGGACTTGCATGGCTCCTGCCTCGTGCCCTTCTGCGGGGCCTGTGCCCCACCTCTGCTGGTCTGTGTTCTCAGGTGCTGCGGGCAGGGCTGGGCCTGCAGGCACTGTGGGCACCATGGCGCGGCAGTGCTGCTGCAGGTCCAGCATCCCCCAGGGGCCTGTCCACACTGCCCTTCCCAGCGCCTGCAGGACGGGGCACAGTGGGGATTGGCCCCGCAACCCGTAGCTTTAGGTGCATCCTGTGGTACCAGTGCCCGTCAGGCGAGGCCCCACACCTCCAGGTCCTGGACACAGAACTCCCCCCTTGGCGAGAGGCTCTCGTTGTTGAAGGTCTCACAGGGACAGCTTCCCCCACGGTGCAGGTCCCCATCCAGCCACAGCCCAAACTTGCCACTGGGACACGCAGAAGCTGTGCTCAGCCAGGGCCCTCCAATTGCCGCCTGCTCAGCCACATGAGCTCCGTGGCTGGCTGCCCCTACCTGCCCCCACCGATCATCAGCAGGTCCACATCTCCCTTCAGGAAGAAGCTGTTTCTGCCGGTCCACCTGAACACCTGTGGGGAGAGCAGTCAGGTGGAGGTGTCCCCGTCCTGTCCCCATCCCACCCACAGGAAGGGCCCTGCACCCAATGGTCATGACTTAAAGCCTCAGAGAGCAGAGGGAGGCCTCGCCAAGGTGTGGGTGCCATTTTGCTGCTGTCCTGCCCCCTCCAGGGAACAGCTGCCATCCATGATGCCACCAGTCCCACCAGGACACGCAGACCTTCATGTGGTGGTTGGAACATGGGGCAAGCTGACCTGGTGTCTTTGCTCGTGGGCAGACAAGTGCAGCTGCATTACCATGGACCATTCCCCAAACCCTTCAGTACTTCAGGGTCCTTCCAGCAGGGCAGGCCATGGAGCATTGCTGGTCCCCGTCCCCAGGATCCCCCTTTCCTCTGGTCCAACAGCCCCTACCTTCAGCTCCGGGGAGAAGGAGAAGAGAAATGTCTCTCCTGTGCCGTAAAAGCCATTGCTCACGTGAATGGGGCTGGTGCAGAAGGCACCAAAGGCCTGGCAAGGGGAGAGGAGAGAGATGCCAGCGCTGTGGGGTGGGGGTACGAACTGCACCAGGACTCTGGCACATTCGCATCCGCTGAGCAGCAGGAAGGAAGCGCCAGGCCCAGGTGAAGCCACTTTTCTAGCTACCAGGTGACAGGTCCCAGCCATACCTGCGCCTCAGTGTCACGGATGAGCAGCAGTGCTGGGGAGCTCAGCTGGCCAGTGCACCGGTACAGGGTCCTCAGGCTGAAGCCATCCCGCGCAGTGCAGTACAGCAGGTTCCAGGGCTGCTGCCGCAGGCGGGTGGGCAGGTGGGGCCCCAGCTGGGGCAGAGCGGGCTCAGAGGGTCTAGCAGGCTGCTCCTCACCACAGCCTGGCCCCCTCCCAGCTACTTGCAGGGAATCCTGGCGTGGGCAGCAGCCCCTGTTTGTACCCCCAGCCCTGCTCCCCACCCCTCCCTGCCCACCTGCAGCAGGAGAGCAGGGCTGCAAGTGCTCCCAGACACCTCCTACCCAGCCGGGATGAACCCCACCATCCTCTCTCCCAGCATCCTCCCCCCACAAAGCAGTCTTCCCCTGTAGCATCTTCACCCATACTCACGTGCCCAAGAGGTGTTCCCAAGTGTTCTCCCAACACCAGACATCATCCTCAGACAACTCCCAGAGCATTTTTTCCCTAGAGGTCCTTCTGAGTATCCTCCCAGCCCCCTGGCATCCTCCCGAGGTCTCCCCAAGCATCCCCACCCTGAGTCCCCCTGCAGGAGGCCAGAGAACCACTCAGGCAGGAGCAGACCAGGCAGCTGTCTCAGGATGAGCCACACCTTGACCCTCTGGTGGGGTGTGGGGCCTTACACCTCCAGGACTGTCACCCAAAGGCACCCCTCACTGGGTCCTTGGGGAGCTGCCCACTCATCTGTGCCCCTCCCCTTGCCCTCCACAGGAAACCATGCAGGGGGGCTGGTAACGGAGGTACTGCACTGGGAACCCACATGGGGCCCCCAGTGCTTGGCACCCCTTCTCTGGCAGTGCCAGCCTCTGATCCCTGGGGATAGAGGAGTTGTCACCCACCCAGCCTTGCGTGGACCAGTTCCTGGCATGCGAGGGCACCTTACCTCCTCAATCTCCCTTTCCTGCAGGATGCTGCTTGGCGTGCTCAGCACCAGACTTGGTGGCTCCTCTGGGGCTGGGGGTGCCACCGGGGCCCCCTCCCAGCCTGGTTGCCCCTCGCTGTCTGGCTCCGTGCAGTCTGTGGGCAGATCTTCGTCCTGGTCAGGCTAGGGGTGAATGGAGGTAATTACTCCTCTGGGACAGCACCCTCACCCTGAGAGGCAGCATCCCCAAACCTGCACCACATGGGGCTCTCCCACCCTGTGCAGAGGGCAGGGGCTGAGTGAAGGGGGCTCGAAGGCCATGTAGCCCTGGGCCCCCAGGGGTGGGCACTTGGCTGAGCCTCCTGCCCCGCTTGTGACACATGCTGCCATGGCATGGCGTTCCCTGGCACCCTGCCAGCCAGTTCCATCATTGCACAGAAGTTCAAGGGTGAGGGCTGCCCCAGGAGGAGATGGGGAAAGGAGGAGGAGGAAGAGGAAGAAGAGGCAGCAGAGGCTTCCACAGATTCAGCCCAACCTCAGCCCCAATGAAAGGGTTCTCTGCAGCCAATCGCAGTTCCATCTTCCCCTACCCTGGCCCTGTGCCCCAGGACATAGATGCACCTTGGGCCAGGTTGCAGCTGGTGACAAGTCTCAGCCATCTACAGCTGTGTGTTGCAGCCCATGCCCCCGCTTGAATGTAGGAGGGCAGCAGGGCAGAAGCAAGCAGCTCCTCCAGGCTCTCCACAGTGGGGACAGGCAGAAAACACCCCAGGGGACAAGGGGGAGAGGTAGGAGTGGCCCTGCAATGGCATTTGTCTCTCTGCCCGGCCATGTGTCCCAGCCCCAACGCTGCCAGCCCGCGCCCCCTGTGAGTCCCCTCACGGCCAGACCTACCAGGAGGTGGTAGTGGGCACGGAGCCCCCTCATCCCGGGTGCTCCTGGGGTGCTGGGTGCTGCGCTGCCAGGGACACCTTGCCACCGCCCCAGGTTAATGTTCACCTCTCTGGCCCCTCCCCAACCCCCAGCGCCTCTACCAGCCCTGAATGTGTCAGTGTGACGCAGGGACGGGTGTGGAGCCCTGCAGCTTGGTGGAGCTGGGATGAGTGGGCAGGTGCTAGCTGCCGCCAGCCCGGTGGCTGTCACTGCCTCTGTACCCTGGCCACCACGTGGGCTCAACTGACCACCAACAGCATGAAGGTCCCTTGTTTTGGGAGCAACAAACAAGTCGCGCTCTGTGTTGCTCTTCACAACACAACTGTTGCAATAGTTGTGTTAAGTGTCAACACTGCGCGCTGGGGATGGCACAGCTGCAGGGATGCATGGCCTTGGGCTGCACTCAGTGGATGGGCAGCTGGGAGAACTGGTGCTCCAGGTGAGCTGGGCTTGATGGCTGCGGGAAGAAGGAAACTCTGGGCTGCGGTGTCCCCTGCCCTGGCCTGGGGCTACTGCAGGCCAGCGAGAGACTGTAATGAACCCGTGGTAGCCTCCTCCTGCTGCTGTCCCAATACCCATGCTCCATAACAGTCAGCACCAGGTGAGCCCGTGCTGTGGAATGACTTTCCATTTATGCAAACATCATACATGGCAGCTGATGGCACAAGGCAGCATGCTGCACGGTGGCAGGATGGCCTGATGGCTTCTTTCTGCCTCGCTGCACAGTGCCTGGTCCCCCAGCACTTTCAGGGGAGATTTCAGGGTTTGCTTCCTGTCCCATTTGCAGATCCCTGGGTCCTGGCTGCTCACTCTCCACCCACTCACCCCACCAGGCTCTGTCAGCAGGACTCCCAGCTGAGTGTCTCAGTGCTTGGCATGGCTGGCACTGGGCCACCATCACGGAGCTGGGCAGGACTTGGGGGCCTGGTGGACCCAGGAGGCTGATCTGGCACCCCTCACCAGGAGCCCCATTAAAGCTCAGGACTAGGCAGCCAGTCTCTCCCTGGGCTGCCTTAGGGTGGCCATCCTGGCTCTGTCCTTGTCTCTGGCCCCATCTCCTGCCTGGGTTCCATGATGACACCAGCATGCGTGGTGCAGGCACCCGCTGGGCTCAGTGCTGCAGGATCGTGTCCTGCCACAGAGATGTGCAAGTGCCAGCTGTGAGGAATCATCCACATGCAGAGTCTCCCTCTAATACTAAGAAATAGCAGTTTAAAGGAGTAAAATCTTTCATGTATCTTTCAGAACGAGTTGCCAATTTCCCTTTCTGCCAAAGGCCATAAGTGTATAGTCAAGCTCCACCAAGCACTTGCATCCCTTTCTGTTTAGGAGCAAGGATGCTCAGCATGTTTCACCCACCGCATGCTCTCCCGCACACTGTTACCACTGCTCAGGGCTGCTTTTGTACGCTGCTCCCCAGGAGATCCAGATGGAGCCAACCTGGGAGCAGGGCACTGGGCACAGCCACAAAGGCTCAGCTGCTGCCTGGAGCCCTCAGCTGCTGTCCGGTCACCTTCTGTCATCAGTGTCACTACTGCCTCCCTCCTGACAGGCGACTTATTTTCAATTTTGGGGAAGGAGGGAGCTGCAAAATGGGTACTGTGTGGAAAACACAGATGCAATTACCTCTGTCTTTCCTCTCCATAGCCACAAGACACCAGAGCCAGCCCAGTTTGGTGCTGGCAGTTGCACACCTCTCTCAGGTACCCCACAGTGATGCTTCAGGAAGTGTCCTCCCTTGGGTAGTGACTGCTTCCTGAGCTGGGCTGTGAGCGCCTTCTGGGCAGACCCATCTGCAGCTTTGGTGTCCCCAAGGCCCAGATACTCCTCAGCAGCCCCCTCTTGCATTCCTGTTTGCCTTTTCGTGCTGCTCAGAGCCCACTAGTCACTACTCCTCTAGCTAACCCTAACCCCTGACCCTAAGCCTAGCCCCTCAGTCAGGGAGTATTTTTTCTCCTTAAAGTGCAGTGGCAATGCATCCTGCTCTTTCCTCTCCCTGTACAAAAGTAAAACAAACCCTGCGATTCTCCCAAAGCACCCCGAACGCCAGGTGACAGACTGTGCACCTCCTCCCTCTAATCCTCTTCAACACGGAGGACACACGAAATTTAAAACTTGCACAATTTATTGTGCTCTTCGCCATGCCACGCGGGGCAGCCCGGAGCAGCCCTGCCTGTGTGACCCCCAGCCCAGGGCTGCAGCGCAGGGCGGGCTGAGCTGGACTCGCAGTAACATCCCCCCGGCAAAAGCGCTAATAGCAGTGCAGTAAGGCAAAAGTTTTAACTGTAAAAAAAAAAGAAATAGATTTGTTCATAGAACTGCCTGGGGAGGCCCTGGGCATGTTGGTCTCTCAATTTCTCTGGGCCAGACAGTTCGGTTTCCATGCTGACAAATCACCAGCCCTTCAACTTCCTTCTTGGGATGAGTGGGGCACACCGATCACTTCCTGCCCCAACACTGTAGGCGGCTTTCAGCACTGCAGTTAACAACTCCCAGTGCCACATGCAAGCAGCAGAGCCCTGTGGATTCCCCTGGTAGGTCACATTCATGGGGTCAGCAGCAGCAGAAGCTCTGGAGAAAAGGTCTGAACACAAGGGAAGCAGCAGGGGAGCTGAGGGACAGCGTGTTATGGACCCCTCCACACACAGCAACAAGATGCCATCGCTGTATATACAAGGGAGTAATACTGCACAGTGACTATCCTGCATTGTTAAGCTGCTGTGAAACACCTGGAGCCCAACAACTCCACAACAGTGGAGTCCAAGGCACCTTCTGAATTTGGTCTGTGGGGAGATTTTGACATCTCCTGGTCCCCAGCCCAGGAACACAGCTTGCTCATTCCATGTCTGTGCTGCTGCACCAAGCTATCACAACAGGGTAATGCAAGCCCTGCACTGCCAAGCTTTGTTAACATACAGAAATAAGGAGCAGCAGGAGACTGTCTGCACAGTAGTGTTCCTTCCTCTGAGACCCTGACACGGTTCTGTGTAGCTCCTCACAAGGGAGCATCTATTCATAAAGGGATAGAACATTTACACACTACCCACCCCGCTCCTGCTTTCCCCTAGTTCCAGTTCTCAGTAGTGGTGTGAGCGCCAAGAGCTCCCCTGGCAGCAGCTCCTCCTTCCAACAGTTTGTTCAGTCACCTTCTTGCTTCAAAAGTTGCTGATGTGTCCAAGCACATGGTTTTTCCAGAACCCACAACGGTGGGCAGGCCTTTGGCACCAAGTACGCGGACATTGTCTCGTGTCAAACAGGAGCATTACTGGTAAAAGCTGTGATGGGGAAATTTCCAGGAGAAACAAACACCTTCAAGAAGCAGTGACATAAAGTAAACAGTTTATGGTCTGAGCAGTTTCTGGGACAGAGACTGAGCCTTGTTTTTAGCTCAAATGATTTCTCCAGTTCCGGCTGGACTGCCCAGAGTTGATGGCTGAGGTCTCAGTGAAAAGCACAGCTGAAGAAAGAAGGGAGATCCTCCAGTGAAGGTTCTACTTGCAGCTCTTAGCCCACACTGAGTCCACTGCCGCAGAGGGTATTCCCAGAAGAACCTCAGCCCATTCTTTCAGTAGGTATCATTCCCAAAGCCAGACCTCATCCAGGGAACCTTCCCCACCCACCCCATATACACCAAGCTTTGCATGTTCCTTAGAGTAGTCCATGGCCCACGAAACGGTGGATTCAACCATTACTTCAAAACAAGCATGGCCTCTGTCCCATCTTGCCTTGTCAAATGGAGTCCATGAGTGAGGTAGTACTCCCGCCGGAGGAAGGCATAGAAGTAATCCGAGATAAGCAGGATCTGCAGAAGTGAGATGTTCAGACACATCAGTCATGTGAAAAAGGGGGACATGTGTTTGTGATAAACTCTGAAGGGATTTAAGAAGTTCCTAGGCTGTTCATCACAAGGCTCTGTGATCCTGTGAACACTCCTTGGCCTCTGCCTTCCAGCAAAAAAATGGGAGACTTAAATTTATCTATTTTGCTACCGGTGTGCTCCCACAGACACCTCATCGAAGGAGACCGTAGTTCCATGAACTGCCCAAAATGTATGACAAAGGCAGGTCCATCTGTGCCACAGCCTTACCGACCACCCCTAAGCCGCACCCACAGGACTCCTTCCATGCAAATGCTGTCACGAAACTCAACCCAAAAGCTCCAAGTCCCCTGCTGCAGACTGCAATTAAGTACTTTTTAATTGTTGTTGCCATTTCCACTCAGACAGGGTAAGAACCTTGCAGGCAGCAGCAGAAATACCACAGCTTCAGAGGTCAGCCTCAGCAAACAGAAGTTTTAATAGTCTAACGATCTATACGAGGCTAAGGGCTGAAGGGAAGAGCTGAATGGTCAGTGCTAAGGCTTCACAGAACAATATCCAGGAGCATCACTAGGTAAGAGCAGCTCCAACACTCTCTGCCCCTCTGCTGTAATGTCCTCTCTGCAGGGCAGACAATCCTGCATACACTTACTGACAGTCATGAGCCAGCAGCGTGCTCAGGTGGCCAAACAGGCCAACATCATCCTGGCTTGTATCAGGAATAGTGCAGCCAGCAGGAGCAGGAGGTGACTGTCCCTCTGTACTTGACTCTGGTGGGGCCACACCTTGAGTACTGAGCTCAGTGTTGAGCGCCTCACTGCAAGAAAGACATCGGGGCCCTGGAGAGTGTCCAGAGAAGGGCAGCAAAGCTGTGAGGGGTCTGGAGCACAAGTGTTACGGGGTGCAGCTGAGGGAGCTGGGATTGTTCCGTCTGGAGGAGGCTCAGGGGAGAGGTTGTAGTGAGGAGAGAGTCGGCCTTGGCTCCCAGGTAACTTGTGATGGGATGAGAAGTAACAGCCTTAGTGGTACCAGGGGAGGGTCTGGTTGGATATTAGGAAGAATTTATTCAGAAAGAGTGGTCAGACATTGGAACAGGCTGCCCAGGTGGTGGAATCACTGTCCCAGGTTCACTAGAAATGGGTGGCACTGAGGTACATGGCTTAGTGGGCATGGTGGGGATGGGTTGACATTGGACTAGATTATCTTAGGTCTTTTCCAACTTTAGGATTTTAAGATTGTAAGTGACCTGATGCCTCAGTAATGCTATTTGGCATTCAGTCTCCTATAGTGCAACCCTTCCTCTCCATCTGAAAACAACATCACATAACCAGAGAGGAAAACCTTTTCAGTGCCAAATCAATTTCTGTCCTAATGTCTAGATGCCATTAGCACATCGCTTTGGCATGATACACCTGGGGAAGAGCTTCACCTGAAGTATGCAGAGAGCCAGGCTGCCAGCCAGAGCCTGCTTAAGCTCCCGTTAAGGACAGCTCCCTGTCTTTAAGGTTCAGTGGCAGAAAGGGAGGATATGGAGGATGAAGTGAAATCCAAGGGAAAGAGAAACAGGGCTGCACACTGCTGGGGTCAGAGGAGGAAGCTGGAAGCAGAACAGACAGAACAGCAGAGGTGCCCATGGAAGAGGGTGAACAGCATTGCTTATTTTGTCTGCTTGTTTTGCTTTACACGATGACTGAATACATGACCACTCTATCAATACAGCTGATTTCATTTTCAATTAAATATCTCTGCAGATGTCTTAATGGGAAAAGAAGGAACTGGGTTTGGCAGGGATGAAGCCTAGTTCTTTCTCACAAGAAAATAAGGAGAGAGACTTCTGCCCTGTCTGCACTGACACAAAGCACAAGACCTTGCAGGACCTGCTATGATTTTCTCAGGAAATATAATCCTCTTAGGTCAAATGCCATGGAAGTTTTACCATTCCTTTCATCCCTCAGCAAGACATATAGTTAAGAGAGCTAATGAACCACTACAGTTTCCTAAGAGACCTTCTTATTAGCATCTCTATTTTCACTCCACTCACTCTTTTTGCTTCTACAGAACAGAGGGTTTTATAGGACAGAGAGTGTTCACTCCCATTTATCAAGGGGTTGGGTGATTATCAGCCCCTGGCAAAACTGCTCCTCTAGTTTTACGAGACATAAGAGACACAGATAAATGTAAATAGCTGAGATACATAAAAAATCAGCTTTAAAACGAAGCAAACATTCTCTCCATCCATACATGAAAATATTCCAGGACTTGGGGAGTATCTGTAGCCCATAACAAATAGCATAGAAGGGAAAGGACTTAGAAAAGGTCGTAGCAACTGGGTATATCAGACCTCATCCTCAAGGACTGCTAAGCTCTGTTTTTCCTGAGGCCAGTGGAAGTCACACAGCTAGAAGGGCACAGCCCTGAGAGAAGCAGGGAGAGCAAGCCCTGCCATGACCGAGGCCCTGCACATGCCCAAAGCCCTACATTTAAGAGAGGTGAAAAACTGGTGCAATGTCCCAGTGTTTGAGCAGTTCTCATTTGTCTATTGTGAGTTCCCACTGCTGTTGCCCCATACTATTTTTCCATTTTCCCTTCACCACTTTCTTTGTCACAAGTGCTATTTACCCTGCTATACTGAAATGCTTTTCTTCTGCTATCAAGCATTGAATTGTGTAACTTGCAGAATAAGTTGGGTTGTTAAGCTACAGTTTAAATACAACACAAATTCTCTCCCATTATTGTGCCAGAAGGTGAGGACTAGACAGATTTCAGCCAGAACAGAGAGAGGCAGGAAGCTACTACGCAGGATAATAAGGGGTGCAAAGAGCAGGCACATCCTGCAGAATTATTCACTGGTTTCCCTCACTCTACTAACCTGCCCTATGTTGAAAGTCAATGTGATGGCGTAATAAAAATTGGAGTTGGCACTTCCTGCATAAATCCAGAGATGCCACAAAACAGGGAACAGGAGGGAGCAGGCAATGAGCATACATGTCAGGATGAAGATGTTCCGGAGGACTGCAAAAGAAAAAAAAAGCTGTTAACATTATGCATTATTGAACTGCCATGCTCATACAACAAACAATGGCATTTCGGCTATCTGTGGTGGGGGAGAGGCACTCGCGAATACACACTTCTCTCCAACAATCAAACTTTTGCAGTTCAGATAACTGCCTGGGTAGCTTTTATAAGACATCCAGTGTATTTTCTCTTTAAAATAAACAATTCTGCCTTTGCTTGACTGTGAACCCTTCATTTGTAGCTCTTTCCTTCTAAGTGCTGCACTTCCAAAGATCAGCTCTTCCACTGAGGACTTTTGGGTTTTTTTTGTGTCCACACTACAGACAGCATCTAGCAATTTGGAGAAGGGTCTTTCCACCAGCACCAAGGTTCAGAAAACAGAGCATGCCATTCCCTAGCTTCATAGAGCTGACCACCTAGAGAAAAAATGAATCCACGGACCACAGGAAAAAGACATACTGTCTCAGGAGATGGTAAGAAAATTAAAGCACCATGAAGGAGAACATTCGTATAGGTCTGAGAAGCCCTTGGGAGGCCTAAGTGCAGCTGGAATCCATTAGTCTGCACAAGGATGTATGTATCAAATGGCCAATAAAAAAGCACAACTTTGTCTAAAAGAGCTAGGAACTACTAATCCAGAAGATATTTTGTTTTCTGAATAGTTTATCCTGGCAATTGTCTTGCTGTGCTTGGCTATAGTTCAGCCAATGTCCCTGAAGTTAACAAAAAGAATCCTGATCATTCTGCAGCTGAAGGGAGCTATCTGATATTCGATGAGCATTGCCACACCCAAAGCTGTTCAAATCTATCTTTTTAAACTTCTTGTTCCATAGCTCTACTCACTCACTGGGGGATGGGAGCGTGTGACAGGTGACTGCCCCTCTCATGCTCATACTCCCCTTCTTCTATATGCTTGGAACATGCAGCTCACTTAAGCTGAAATAGGATTTCTCAGAAGTGTGCCACCTCGTATGGTTGCAACATGCTCAGGGCTAGCCTGGTGCTTCCTGCCCTAATTTACTACAGCTACTTTGGCTTTAGCTTTCATTAGTCTGAAATCAATGGAGCAGATGGTCTCCAAGTCAGACAATGCCCCACTTACTCTCTACTACCGATGCTGCAGAGGACAAGCTTAAAACCAAACATACCCGAACTACTCTGGTCTCTTGACTCCTGATTACGTCTCCTGCCACCAAGCAGACCAGCTGCCTTACACAAACCTGACCCTGGTTAGAGAAGACAGCAGTCAAAGCCCAGAGCGGCCTGACAGAGCTGGTGAAGGCTGTTTGTTTAAGCTGACTTTGGCAAGCAACACCAGGAAAACACAGTGTGTCCAGAAGAACTATACGTGGCAGGCTTGCAGTATCTCATCAGAGCAGCAGGTTCTACAGACAGAGTTTGAAAATCATCAGGTAGCTCTCTGGTGACTTACAGAACTAAAGAGGTTTCTCATGAAGCACACACACACACAAAAATGGACAAATTCAACTGGAGTAATTTGGTTACTTTCATTTCAAGCAAACAAGCAGATGAAAACCAAAGAACTGCTGCAAGGTGTGGGATTTTAAGGCTTGGGGACTCATCAGTTGTAGGAGCAGCACTCAAATTGCATACCCTTAGATGGGCAGCATGAATGTACTTTACACAAGTCACATCCTTTGTACAGGACTGTAAAAGGTTCTTACAAAAAAAACCTTAATCTTCAGAACAACTTAGAGAGAAGGAGAAGGAAACATACAAGTGAAAATTCCCTCTGTGACTTCTTTCAACCCTAATCCCAAACATGTTAGAGAATTTATCACCAGCAATCAAGGTTTCCTCCACATAGCCCAAGGGGACTACAAGAGCCTGCAGGCATGGGTTTGGATTGGGTTAGTGGTGGCAGTTATTGGACAGACTTCTTCCCATTCCAGAGGAGAACAATCAAGCACAAAGAACTTACACCTGTAAAGGTGGCTCCAGACTGGGAGGAAGGCCATATACAGTGCAACATCTCCCACTGTGGGATAGGACTTGAAGATAGAAATGATTGCAAGCTGGACAAACATGAAGAACACAGGGTGTTCCCTGGAACAGAAAACACAAAAGGGTTATGAGGATGCAGTAGGTTCTCTGCAAAATGGAAATAAAGATCAGCAAGGGCACAAACACACTGTGGGTCAGGCTTTAAAAGGCCCTGGTACTCTATTCTCTGCAAACAAGCCTCTCAGTGCTGGGTGGGACAGACTGAGTTGCTCTGTAGGGAAGCGGCATAAGAAGATGCACATTTTCTCAGCTGTGGAAGCCTGTTAGAAAATGCAGCCCCCTCCCCCCATTCCCCTACAGCACTCCAAGCATCTAGATTTCAGGCCATATGCAGGCATTTTCTTATGCTGAATTTACAAGAGAAAGTGCTACTACCTGTGACCACGGGCTACTTTTAGCTTTCCAAACAAATAAGCAGCAGGATGGGGTTCCAGCAGGGGCAGGAGTGACTACTGTCTCCACAGACACCTGGCATGGTTTAAGAAATATTTTGCAGGAAAATGGTATTTCCATCTCCAAATCTAAGTGCAGATTACTAAGACAGCAATGAGGCTTTCCAAGGCTGTAGAAGGGTACAGCAGTAGTAGGTTTCTCAGCCACAGCCCACGTGAGAAAGGGGACTTTATGTGGTTTTTAGTCCAACCTGCTCCTCAAAGCAAGGTCAATGCTGAGTTCAGGCCAGACTGCTTAGGGCTTTGTCCAGTGAGACTTAGAAAACCTCCAAGAAGGGATTCCAAGCCACAGGTCCCTGCTCCAATCTGTGACTGCCATCAAAGTGATGACCGTTTTCCTTATATCCAGTTGGAATCTCCCTTCTTTCAACTTATGACCATTGTCTTCTGCTACACACCTCAGCAAAAGATTCTATCTTCTCAGAAACCTCCTCTTAAGTATTGAAAGGCTGCTATCAGGCATCCCCTAAGACTTTTATTCTGCAGACTAAAGAAGCTCTGTTCCCTCAGTTCCTCTCTAGCTTCCAGCCCACTGACCATCTTTGTGGTCCTTCACTGGACTTGCTCAAGCTTGTCAACATTTTTTCATCTAGTGAGAAGCTGAAAACTAGAGGCAGTATTCTAGATGGAGTTTAATGAACACAACCACTCCTGCTGATAAATGGCTTGACAAGAGTACTTTCCCCTTCCATTACATCACAAGCATAATACTTTAGGGGAAAAGAGGGGAAGAGTGAAACTTTGGGAAATGAGGAAGATAGGGTCCATTAAAAAAAAACCTTTTCTTGCTCATAGATTGAGACTATGATGCTAGCTTTGTAACCACTGGACAACTGTGGGAATTAGAAAGCTAATGAAGAAACATTACTTACTTTAGTTTTACTGCCAAGGGAATGGTGTAGAAGAACACATTGATTTGAAACACACATACAAAGAAAAGACTAAAGTGTTCAAACATCTCTGCGAAGAAGTACCAGAAAAGGCCAATATTGGGTGTCAGATCTGGAACAGAAAGGCTGAAAATGAAAAGAAACATAATTTTTAATTGGCTGTACTCCATATACCTGCTTCTGTAACATTAATTCAATGATAGGTGCTATTGAAAGAAGGACTTACATTTTGGGATAGAATTCTGTGGGATAGAAACCAAAGAGGTGAAAACGTGGAGACAAAAGGGATTAAACTTTTCCTATGACCCAGCAGGACTTAAATCACTCCTGAGCAGACAATTCTCCAGAGATTAAAATTTCACTACTACAGTAGCTCAATAATCAAATCCATTTCCATTCTACTCAGTGGAAAACTTCTCCTATCTTCCTTAATCTTGTTGTTTCTTAATCAACAGAATCTAGCTAATGGCAAGTCCTCTCCACACATATTTCTACTTTTTTTGCGTTGCCAGAAAAATCACAGATCACATATTTCTTGGGGCAGGGAGTAGGACATGAGTGTGATGCATATGAAACAAAACAAAAGTAGTTAGAATTCTTATACTTACATAAACCCGTAAACAGATGGGATAAAATCCCACGAGTTGAGGAGGAAGAAAGAGAGGCAGATGATCACCACCAGGCTGCACAGGTACAAGGCTGCATACTGCATGGTGAAGAGCCAGAAGCTTTTACTTTTTGGTTTTATTGGTATGAACTGACGCTGAAAAGAAAACACAAGGAAGCAGATTTCCATCAGCTGGAAAGCCACAAGAAAGGCCAAGAGTTCAGAACATCATTTCAAACTGATGGAAGAAAGCATCGAACACTGGAACTGCTGCACTGGGACGAGCGGCTTTCAAGCACAATTTGCTCTCCAATTAAGTCCTATTTCTAGAACTGCGCTTGAAAATCAAGTAGCTAAGATGGCAGTTTCTGCTTACAATACCACAAATGACTCGAGTCTCAGTAGTTCAGTTCATGCACACTCTCATAGCTACAACCGATTTTACGTGTTTACAATATGGTACCACTGCCTTCTTTCTCCTCCATGAACCTTCATGGACTGAGGTGACCGAGAGGCACGCTCCATGACCAGCTGTCCTGTGATGCCAGCTCCCTGCCAAATGGACCGCACTCGCGTTCTGCTGAAATTAGGGAAAGAGGAGAGCTGATGGGTTCCTAAGCACAACAGAGCTACTGTAAAAGGTGGTTCCTTGAAGATGACTGCTACAGTCCTGCCACTGCCATATACCCTGAAAGGTCAGCAACAAGCCCTTGTCACACAACATGACACACGGGTATCTCACTCCAAGAGACCTAAGGTCCTCTGAATGCACGTATAAAAAGAAGTATATACACAGGGGCAAACACCTTGGGAACTGCTCAGATTTCTCCAGCTCCAAGGCAGTGATGTAGCTTTTCCATTTGGCACTATGGTTTGCGCTGGCAGGAGATGTATTGTCCAACTCTAACTGGCATGGGCTGTGTGGAAAACATGCTCTGTTTCCTCAGTTAGAGGGCATTTAACACGATTTGCTGAAACAATCTAAGCAAATTTACCAAGGATTTTTGGCAGGACAGATTGGAAGTTGCTGGAGAAAAGCTATTTAACTCTGTACAAAGAATTCACAAAACGTCATTTACAGATCCAGATAAAAGAACACATACTAGCCTGCTCCCCTTTAAAGTCAGTCACAAATCACTCATTCATACACCAAAGCACTTGTTGCTGCTTGCAAACACAACACTTGTACTTTTCTATTTCCATGAGGAAACACAGCTCAGACTAAATTTAGAAAAAATGGCAGCAACATATAAAATAAATGCTCCTGAAAATTAACTAACAGGAAAAGCAACATTGGCTCTGCTGAAATTCTAGTCTTGCAAAGAGTAGCAAAAATCAAATTCCTGAAAATAGTAAGAGATAGTCAGGAAAAGAGAATGGAAAAGAATTGACTGTCCATCCCCTTTCAGGGACTCAAGAACAATGAGCTCAGGGACTCAATAACAGGTTGCAATGAACCTGTAAAGATTAGCTAAAAAAAAAAATATATCAGAAGACAGGATAGAACCAACCAAGACTGGTACTAGCTTAACAGCAGGACTTCCAGATGGCAAAAATCATCAAAACAATCACCAAGTGATTGTGAATGTGAGATAAAAGTCCTCTGCTAGTAGTTACAGCTGCTCCTTGGCCCCACATCAGAATCAGAACAGCAAATTATCAGTGTTCATTAATTCCGACTCTCAGTTAAGTCATTATTTACAGCATTATCAAAAGAGCTAAGACAGAGATTGGGGGAAGCACGCAGGCAAACTGGTTAGATGAATCCACTGGCTAGCTAAGGACTGTCTCAGCTTTAAACCCTGCCCATGTCTACAGATGTGCCCAGCAGCCTCTTGCTGGGGTGGCTGTGCCTGGAGCAGTGTCTGTTGAGCTGCTGTGCACCCAAAAGTGACCAAGGTCAGCCCTGTGGGAGATCACCCTCAGCCCTGATAATGGGGAGGAAGAACAAACAAGGACAACCAGTTGCTTTCACAAGCACATGTCTTCTGCCTTAAATGTAAAATTTCTGAGCTTGAGTTTTTTGAACACACAACTCTTCATTCAAACACTGGGACCCATGTCAAAGGAAGCTCTCCAGGGCTAAAATCCTTGTTGCTATTCACATGACACGAAGAGCAGCATACATTTCAGGCAAGTTACAGGCAATCTGTAGATTACTTTCCACTTCCTTTTCTCTACGCACAGGCATCCCTATTGAGGCTTTAAACTCTCAGTGGTGTGAGGAGAGAGTTACTTTTTCTAAGGCTCCCCTCCCAACACAAAGAACTGCAGCTGCACACCTGCAGTAAGACAACAGAGATCAACGGTTAGAAATCATCTACCTGCAGAAGGTAAAGGAGTGCTGGAGCAAACAACGTGATGGGATAGAGTGACTGGTATGTTGCTAAGGCCAGGAACACAGCACTGAGAAAGGCACTACCTACAAAGAGAAAAAAAAGTTTATTTGCAAGGGATATTTAACGTAAACAAATTTGCAGACAGGAAATCCAAACGGGAAGAAATGTATAACTCTCTGCAATGGCTTATAAATATGAGAACACCTGATGAAGGGTAGCAGAATGTGTGCTGGAGAGTGGACTTTTGTCTACTTTTTGAAAGGACAATGATTTGTACAAGTAAGAACTGCTGACTGATTTCTATCATCTCCTATAATGCACACACAGAAAGAGGTTCATGTAATTCAGTCTACGTATAGGTCACACTGGCTGCTGTTTATCTGTGGGAATGCATTCACTTAAGTCATATCTGCAAGAAACAGCTCTCTGGTGTGTGCCACTGAGCGTGCTGGATGCCCTTGTCATCAGAATGTGCCAGGGACCTCAGCAAAGCTCTGTGAAAGAGCGCAAATGAAAGTCTGCAGCTGAAGGAATGAAGGGACATTGGCCCTATTTTACAGATACCAGAACTGAGACTCAGAACGAATTGGCACAGGTTTTCCGAGTGGTCTTAAAAACAGGAGTGTCTTTACTGAGGAAGGTTTCTTTGAAGAGCGATAGGTGGAGCTAACTCCCAAGTGCGCACATTGCTCAACTGCCAACTCCAGAAACCGAGTCCAAAAGGCCCTGGGATACACAATAAAAAATACAGGCACCCAGTGCAATCGCCTGGTTATAGCCTTCCACCATGGGACACTTGATGAAAGTTATCTGTAAAAACGTAGCCTGGAAAGCAAGAATCTGGACTCACTGTGTTGGGCTGATTGTCAGCCTGTGCCACTCGCTGGCATCAAACACTCAGTAAGCTTTTCTCTGCTTCCACCTTGCGAAAGTATAGCATTACCTGGCAATGAATTGCCTCCACTCTACAATTATAGTTTCCTAGACACATGCCACCCAATCCCGTATTTTATTGAGTGTTAAATTCTGCATACACCTAAAGAAATCAGTCATAATCTGATATTCTCCCTTTGCCCTCCTTAAACACTAGAGGCTGCCACATTCCCAGTGACGGAGGAAATGCAGGAGACAGCAACTACAGGTCTGTATATGACACAACCATTTGTCCTATAGTATCAGTGAACTAAAAATCAGGTTAATTACGTGGATCCCACACATTCGCTTCTGCAAATGCTTCTAAATGGATTTCCTGCATCCATGACTTAATAATTGGAGGAAGTCTTTCTTTGGGACATACTCCTAACGACAATCTACCAGCTTTCTTTGCAATGTCTGGCTCTGGGCACTGCTGGAAACCACAAAGGAGATCAGAATGACCTTTCATCTGACCCAGCAAAGTACTCCTAAAACTTACTTGCCTAGAACAAATCATATATGCTAACATACTTTAGCACTGAGGGTTCATATAAGAAACAGAAACCTCACTTAACACACTCGTACAAAAATGAAAGAGCCATTCCACCATAATCTATTCAAATGGGCTAGTGCGAGTCTTTGGTTACTGTCTCTACCTCCCCAAAGCTCCGTTAGCGGATTTCAAACCAAGATTACAATTGTAAGTGGAAGCCAAGTAGTTGCAGGCTTTCAAATGAAAGCTCACAGTGTACACACTGTAAGTGCACATTCACATGCAGAAGGAGTAGCAGAGCACTACGTGTTCCTATGCGCAGACGGATTTATTCATAAACAGAAAACCACATGAAGTCATCCAGGAAACGGGGTAGGTTTTTAGAGGTGAAACTCCCAGTTACATTGAGATGAAGGGAAGTTTTGATTTATAGTCCCTTGGGCTCTTGTGGGCTCTCAGGTAGAACTGAGACACTGCTCCCCCCAGGGCCTGATGCGTTCCGCTCACATATCTGTAGTAATCATTTTTGTAAAGTTCTATATTGATGTTATTTCCACTGCTTTCCTAATCTTTACAGAAATACATAAATAAAGCCTTTTCGTTTATTGCGTTACCTCTTATTGTTGCCAAAATGAAGAACGCAATGACAGTGTTGCTGATGGCGCAGGTGGACTTTGCCACACAAGACATCACAGTGTAGGGGTTTAACAGATAGCTGAAAAGGGACAAAGCTCAAGTTACATTCAGATCATTCAAAGGAGGTAATTAAAAAGATATTCAAAGGAAAACCAGATGCAATTTGCAATTTCTTTTTGTTTATTGACACGCTATGGGTTCCTCCTGTCACCAAATTAACTCAGGTGGACAGCTGATTTTGTCTGGAGCAAAACCCAGACCTCTGCAGTGCAGCCTGAAGCACAATGGCCACAGAGAGAACACTGGAACAACAGGGAGATGGGAAGATTTCTAAAATGCCAAGTCCTGTCTTATGAAACGACCACCAAAAACGTTCCTTGCTTTTCAGAAACACTGTGCATTTACCCAGCCAGACCCAGAAGTAATGGATCTGAAGCAAGCTTTCTGCTTCTCACATGCAGTGGCTCTGAGGAATTAACGGAAAGAAGAAGGTAGCAAGATGGACACAAATCCCTCTGGTGTACGACCAGAGAGTTTCCCTCAAACCGATTGCACCTGTGCACACCCACTCTGGCAGAGCAATCACGTACGTTCACCGTGGCATAATCAGAGCACAAAAGCTGCCAATCATGAAATCCAGCCCATTTTAATTGCAGTTACGGAAAGACAGCAAGCCCTGAACACCTTTACCTTCCAGAATGCAGCCACACATTAAGGATGCCAGCTCCTTTTGGGAGTGTGATTTACAATGATTTCCATTAGCTACGTTGAAAGCCCAGAAACATGCTCGGAAGGCTTAGCAATACAATAAGCAAGATAATGTAATGCTCACCCTTGATAACTACCAGATCAGTCACATTAGTAAGTGGACAAGGCTGATGACTTCCTAATTGCCTTCTTACATAAACCTTACTCCTACTTCTCTGAGTGCCAGCCCGCTTTTTCCTGTGTTCCCAGAGTCAGACAGGCTAGGTGCGATTTAGTGACAACTGTCCTGTGAGAATGTGCACCAATGTCATGTACAAACACAAAACAGTTTGCAGTTTACAAATGTGAAAGGCAAAACTCTACCTTTCTCGCCCTGGAAAATGTACCATTTTACAACATTCATATAAAAATAAGAAAAAATAACTTTTCTAATGGAAAACTCACTCTGACACAGAATAATTTAAGACAATGATTTACTTAGGTCAAAACCCCAATAAAAAAAAAATCTTTTCTATTATATACCTTGCTCGTATATTATGCATTTTAATTGAAGCTTTCTGAGATGAGAACACATTTAAAATACAGAGGAACACCAAGACATGGCATTACTAAACCAACAACCTGGAATATCCTTGAATATTATATACAATTCTGGGAAATGCAACTTGAGATACTTAGAAAACATTTTGTGTGAGTGCTCCCAAACTCTCCTTACTGAAAAGACACCTGAGACATTTGGCATAAGAGCAGTTCTGATGATACTAGTGTACCAGCAAAATAAATGGGAATGCCATCTATGGAGACACAAGATTCTTCACACCAAATTACTGATCTCACACTGTTGAGTGGACTGAGTAATACGTTCAGCATACATTTAGGAAAGCATATGGTTTTCACTTTAAAATCAAGTATTTGGGAATTTTATGTGGAACAGGAAATTCAAGAATTTATGAGAAAAAAAAATCTTCAGCAAATATGGAAGTCCTGAACAAAAAAAAAAAAAATCCAAGGAGAGCCAAAGAATCAAAACAGCCCACTGTAAGCAGAAAGAAACAATACTTACACCAGTGCTACCTTGAGGGGGATGTAGTGCATTTCCATGGGCGTCCGGATGAGCTCAGCCACATCTGGTGCGTATTTATCCAGCTCTATTAGGAGCTTTTGCTTTTTGAACTGAACAAGGGAGAATGACGAAAGACTGTCAGATGAGGAAAGTAATTGTTTCTTATTACTTAAGATTTCCATTGCTACAGAACATACACGAGCTGACTTTGTAAATTCACTGTTCAACACACAAGCCCCAAAGAAATCAAGACACAGAAATATGCCATCCTCATTATTTCGAAGATAGATATCTCTATGTCAAACCTCTCTCTTTAATATACCTTGTCTCATGATGCTCTCGATGAAGACAAAGGAGAAATCTGAATTATGAACTTACTGTACTACGTCATGGTGAAACAAAAGGAGAGGGATGCTGGCAATAAATTCTCAACAAATGAAATAACTCACATGGGATTTTTATATGTCAGCAGTTCTATTGTGTTATTTCTTCAACCTCAGAGGACAAAGAACAGGCATCTAGCTGGATGGGAGAACACAGAGTGTTGTGGAAAATGCAGCCTCCCCGTTCATGTTAGTGCTCTACCACTGCCCCTCTGGGAGCACAGAGAGCACAGCACTGCTTACACAATAAGAGAAAGCTGGGAGAAATCATTCATTCCCAAAAATATGTTAGAGAAAAATATAATAGAAAAATATATAAGAGAACAAGTCATATTTGGTATTGAATTTTCATCTTGCCCTGTAGGATGACAAATGTCTCCTCAGCATCCTTCCAAAATTTGGTCCTTCCTTGACACTTTTCCGGTCTGTCTATTAACTCATGCCGAGTGCAAACACAAGCCATGTTTTATCCCGAAGGCAAGTTCAGGATAAACCATTCCATTTTCTAGCTACAAAATATACGGAAGATTGTGGCAGAGGCTGGAAAGGGGTCTGCCAAATCTTGCCAAATCAATAGCTCAGCAATTAAATTCTGCATACTTCAAACTGCTGCAACAGCCAAAGGTGAGTTTTCAGTACATGTTTTACATTCTCACGCTCCTCTTGTGTATCGTGACTCTGGAGAGATCTACATTTCTTTGGATATTGTATTCCGAGGAATTTTTAAATTCTTTAAATTCCTTTCAGATTAAAGAATCAATACTGTAGCAATCATCATTCACATACTGTGCAGTAGCTTTGGACACTAATTTACTTCACCCTGTAACATGCACACAACAGAACTTAAAGCACTTTAACTAGTTTACCACATTCAGTCCCTGTGTTTCTTTTATCAAATGGATGTGCTCAGATTCACTGCTAAGTAAGTAAATCTGCTCAGTAACTGGTTGATACTGCATCCTATGGTGCAAGTTTTCTCTGGCACAAGATATTTCTACTTGTTTGGAGAAGAGGACCAGCAACACTGACAAGTCAGCTTACCACAACTTTGTTGTAGTCCTGGATGGCCAAGTAAAGGGCAACAGCTGTTAGTACATCAGTTATCTAAAAAAGCAAAGTAAGTAAAACACGTGAATGGACATTATTGCAATCTTGAATAAGGGCTCTGATCTGACTCAATTAATGGAAAAACAAGCTTTAAAAACACCAACTAGCTCACTGATCTGTATACTGTATTCACATGCCACCAGTGAATACTGAAGCCATGAGCTGTATCAAAGATGTTAATATTTGCAGAATAAGAGAATGGGGAATTAAGGGGAAAGAAATTGCAGGGATAATAGAGAATGCACTGGTGTTATCAGAGCGTGGGCAACACCAGGGCAGTGCCCAGCTGGCTAAATCTACCTGCCATTAACCCAGCATGGCAGTGCCTTGAGCTGTCCTGCACTTCACAGGCAGCAGTACTGAACTGGTGTAAGCACGACCCAGATGGCTGCTAGCCCTGCTAGAGACCCGCCAGCAGGGAGCTGGGGAGAGAGGCTCCACCAGGTGGTATGTGCAGCCAGCTATATGATTTCTGTCCTTCTGAATTACACAGAACTCACAGATTAGCTTACAACAAGGGACATTTGGATTAGTGACCCATTTGTGTTCTCTTTACAGGCCTGGAGTTTGGCAGTGGGTTTTAATGAGAAACATGGCAACGTAGGGATTGACCTGTAAGAGCTAAACTTTGAAATCTGAAACCAAATGTCAATGTCCTGTTCCTCTGAGGGGATATTTAACTAGCCAAGAACTAAGGAAAAAAAAAAAAAAAAAAAAAAGGAATTTGTAGAGCAAGGGAAAAACCTGAACTTGGGTTTGTACATGCAAAGCTGCCTTTAAAATCGAACTGTGAGGTCAGCAGGAATTTGGACTACAGGGAGCCTGAAGGTCCCTGATTCTTGCAGGAGTAAAAGGAAAGTCACACTCAGCACTTCACAGAATGGGACCTTTCAAGAGGAACCTTCCAGGAGCACTCACCATGAAGACCAATTCAGCATATTCAATCAGGAAGTGAAAGAGATATATTATCAGTGGGGTCTAAAAGAGAGCAGAAGAGAAATTCATGTCAAATACTGCACATCTCCATTTGGACAAATCAACCAGAAATTCGAGGAGAAAAATGGAGTAGCACTGTGAGAGACTGCAAAAGGTAACCTTCCTCAGTCTCTTCCCCTGTGCTGTCACTTTGGAGTAAAGTGAAATCAAACCACAATTTACTGAATGTTTTCCTTCGCAAAGTTCTCAGTACATTTTAAAAAAGACATGTCAACTTTGAAAATTACATTCTATTCCAACCTTTCCATTCTACTAGTACAGGGGTAGAGCTACAACAGAACTACAAAAAGAAAAGCGTTAGTAAATCTTATTTTTTTTCCTAGAGAATCTCTTTTTTTTCAGGTTGTTTGCATGTCATTTGAAAGCATTTCCTCCACAGCTGTTCTCCCTGTTCAGCCTGTTGACTAGGCAAGTTATTTATAAATTAAAAAGAAACCATGTGAAAACAAAACAGTGGTCCTGCTATCCTCATACTCGCAGCAGCTCCAGGGTAAGCAGAGGAGCAGGTTTCTGAATTATCCGTTTGATAGAAAAGCTTAATCTAGAGATATTATATTCACATGGTGTAAAATTAGGTCTTCGCTGTGAGAAAATATATTTCTTTTAAAATACTTTTAACATAACATAATGGTATAACTAAGCATTTGTAAATACTTCACGGTCTGGGAGAAAATTGTTTCAGGAAGAATTTACTGAAAAGAAACGGATTTTCAGAGACACCCACAGCATGAGACACACTACTTTTAAGTGTATGTTCATTTCAGTAAGACCGTTCAAGGGCACAGAAGCCTCTGGAGGAACAATGTGCTTTCCAAAATGAGGAATAAACACGCTGCATGATGGTGCTGAAGTTAATATTTCTGCAAATGCAGAAACCCAAGATGCTGCTATTCAGCAAAATTGCATTCCAACTGCCAGCAGCACTGTCTCTCCCTGCTCCTGCCTCTACTCACAAGAAACATGGATGTGAACAAAGCATTTTATTTCTTACAGATTTCCCCTATTCTGGACTCTCCTTATCCACCACAGGTACCACAGTGTCTATCATTTGCTCACAACTAGTTGTTCTGTAGACTAGGAACTGCATTTCCTCACTGTGCTAGTCACTACACGGAACTCTTGCACAGATACAACTCCACATTTTCTGAAATCTTTGGGACAAGACAAGTCCCCCAGCCTTTGCCAATCCATACAAAATACGGCTAAGAAATGTGCTGCTGCAATATCATGTTTCAGTCATAGCGTGCATACCGACCTCATGAAAAACAGCTCCAGAATATGGTGAGACCCCTAAATCCAGCAGAGCTAATCCTTCGACCACTGAAACATAAAAAAAAAAAAATCTGCATTAGAATTCTGTAATGCCGGAAGAGAAAAAAATCTCTTGGCAATAAAACTATAGTTTTCAAAACACCTATCCTCATAAAAATCTCATACTGAATCACCACGTGAATGAGTGACACAGAGTCTCACAAAAGCAACCATCAGCTAGAATTGATTGCTTTCTTACTTCTGCTATGCAGTCCAGCCATTTGTTTCAGACAACTAAAGATGTTACAGATTAAATGTTTTGTTATTATCTGTATTTGTAAGTCACGTGTATTTAATGATTTTAAGCCACCTATTATGTGACACGTGGTATCTACACTGGAGAAATAATTCCGACTGAAATCTTGGAAGAGTAGAAGAGCTCAGGTGGAAGAGACCTACAAATATTATTGAGTCCAACAGCCTGATCCCCTATGCTGGGCCCGGCTAGGAGGGGTTTGCTGCCCCCCAGCAGCCATGCAGCACTATGCTCTGCACTTGCCACTAGAACAGTGCTGATATGGCACTGACATTTTGCTCCAGCTGAGCAGCACTGGCACAGCATCAGCTCTGCAGCCCCCAGAGCCAGCAGGCCTGGGGTGGGCAAAAGGTGGGGAGGGGACATTGCTGAGGCACTGACTTCAACTGACTGAAGAGATATCACACACCATGTGATGCCACATGCAGTGACAGGGGCTGGGGAAGGGAAGATCTCATTAAGAAAACGTCTATCCACCCGAACAGCTACTAGGCACGCTGTGGACCTGGTTCCCAAGATGTGGTTGAACATCACTTGCTGATGGGAAAGAGAACAGGGCACACTGCTGCCACCCGTGCCCCCAGTCCCTCCCCACTGAGCTGCTCCAGCCACTGGCTCCCAGGCTGTGCGTGTGTCCCTGCTCTGTCCGTGCTGCACAGCCCAGCATTTCCCTTTGCCAAACATCATGCTGCTAGTGACTGCCCAATGCTCCCACCTATCCACATCCCTTGCAAGGCCCCTTGACCCTCCAGGGAGTCGGCCGCACCTCCCAGTTCAGTGCCATCAGCAGCTGTGCTGAGGACGCACTCCACTCCTGCACCTAGGTCACTGATAGAACTGTTTGAACAGGACTGACCCTAGAAATGGGCCCTGGGGACAGTGCTAGTGACTGGCCACAGGCAGATGTAGCCCCATTGCCTACAGCCCTCGGAGCTCTAGCACAGAGCCAGTTCATCACCCAGAGCAGCGCGAACCTGTTTGTTGCACACTTGGACAATCTGTCGAAGGATGCCACAAGGGATAACATCAAAGGCCTCACTGAAATCCACAGAAACTGCATCCACTGCCTTCGCTCCATCCACCAAGCAGGTGACCTTGCCATGGAAGGAGACCAAATTACCAAGGCAGGACTTTCCCTTCATGAGCACCTGCAGACTGTGCCTGATACCAGCTTTGTTCTTTAAGTGCCTTTCAGTATCTCCCAGGACAGTCTTCTCCATCACTTCTCCCTGGACTGACAGGTCTAGAGGGTCCTGGCTCTTCCCTCATGTCCTTCTGGTGGATGGCTGTGACTTTGGCTGCCTTCGGCCACAGTCCCCACGCTCCCAAGACCTTTGGTAAATTGTTGGGAGGAGTCCTGCGGTAACACCCCTGACCTCTGTCAGTGCTCTGGGCTCACTCCTGGCAGGCCCTGTGGACTTGAGAACATTCTGCTGATACAAGTGCACCCTTTCAGTGGCCACAGATGGAAAGCCACTGTTTCCACAGCATTAAATGCCTCCACCTTTTCCTCACGCCTACTTGTTAAGTGACTGTTTTCATCAAGTATCAGTCCAGTGCTTTCTTTAGATCTCTTGCTGCTGACATGCATAAAAGAACCTTTTCTGTTGTCTGACACCACAATGGCCAACATCAACTCAAGCTGAGCTTTGTTTTTCCTCATTTTCCCTCTGCAGATGTGAACTGCAGCTCTGTATCCTCCCAGCGAAGCTAGACTTTCTTCCATAGGTTCTGTACTTTCTCTTCCTCCCCTGTTCCAGGAGCCAGGGAGCCCTCCGCCCCGCCTGCTTGACTTGTCACACGGTGGGATTGCCTGCCCCTGCATTTTGAAAAGGTGGTTCTTGAGAGGCACCCAGCTCTGGTGGGCACCTAGACCCTCGAGAGCAGATTCCCAGGGGACACTCCTAACTAGCTACTTGAGAAGATTAACGTGAAGTGCAATTTGAACTACACTGCCTCATTATATGTAGACGCCTCAAATGTCCAAAACCAGATGGAGAAATGAAACAGATTACAGGAAGCAACAAGAGGCTTTTGGTTCAGCAGTACACTTGAGAAGCAGATTCCATTTCTGCCCTGAAGATACCCTGCAATCCAGACCGCTCCTTCCCGGCTGGAGGCATAACCAGATGCTCCAAGGTGGGATTTATAAAGAATCCATTGCTCCAAGGGCAGTCTGGGGAGCTGCATTTTGAACCCATGGAATACTTTACAGACCATCAAATGCATTCACACTTTTTGTCCTTTATTACTCTGTCCCGCTGTATTCTGCCCCAAGCTGGCACGTAATTTTACCTGCATGGTACCTGGACATTACCTTCCAATAAGGCAGTTTTACACTTTGAAACGGGCACAGATGCCACAGTAATGCATGTCACAGAAAAGCCTTGACTACATTGCAGCTCGGTCTTTGGACAGGATTTGGATCCGATGTTGGTCACAAGTGAAAACAGAAAATGGAGTAGCGAACAACTCTGCCAGAACAGACTGCTTCACTGCACGACACAGTGCCCGCGCAGCCACAGCGCAATGAAAGCGACTCAATTACAGCCGCTGACACTGCCCCACCTCCTCCCTGCCTTGGGAGGAACGCTCCGGGCTCTGGGCCCCGCGTCCCAGGAGGCGCCCGCCCCGCCCGCCGGCCTCGGCCCGTTCAGCCGGCCGCGGAGCCCGGCCCGGGGCCTCACCTCGCTTCCAGGCGTTCAGCGGCGACGCCACCTCGACCCGCTCGGCGATGAAGGCGGCGAGGCTGGAGCGATACAGCGCGGCCCGGACCGTCACGGCCGCCAGGACCACCAGCACCAAGGGAGCCGCCATCCTCGCGGGCAGACGCCGGCCCGACGCAGGCTGTAGTTCGCGGGCGGCGCCGGAGAACGGGGCGCCAATGTAGCGACCCGGCCGGGCAGACTACGCTTCCCAGAAGGCCCCGCGCCCCACACCGCCCCCGACAGCGCTTGGGAGCTACGGGGAGCGCCAAGGCTTCGCGCTGCTGGGCTGCGGCCGCTCGCGGGGCCTGCGGCCCGGTGCTGTCGTCCTGGGCTGTGCTTCACCGGGCGGAGCTGTGGGAAAGGGAGTGTTTTTGCACAACGACACCAGAACGAAGTTTGTGCAACCGAAGTGATGTACCGAAGGACTCATGATACCGGCAAGTTCCTGCTCGTAGATGAGCTTAAAGAACAGGAGGTCCGCGTTCTTGAGTAACGTCGGGACATGTACTGGAGCGGATCGGCTCTGCGAGATGAACGGCAGGCAGAGGGCAGGGTTAAGTGTGAGAAGGTGATCCCAGCATACCATAACAGGGAAAAGCTAAGCAGGAATAGAGGGGAATGGGAAGGGGTAACCACGCAGTAACCAGGGGCAGGACGTGTAATAAGAACATCAGAAGTGTGAGATAGGCTGTAAGCCCCGGAGTGCTCAGCTAGTGAGGAAATGAGAACTTGCATTGGGCAGTAGGAAATAGAAGGTGTTGCATCTTTCTGGTCAGGTGTGCTTGCATAGTCCAAGGTCAGGAAAGCAGGCTGTGAAGTTTTACTCGGGGGGTTGGGGGAGGCTCATGTGCGAGGGTGATTGAGATGTACTATGTACGAAGAGAGTGCGGAGCCTGGATCTGTGATTCTGCTACCCTGCAAGGGGCACGGCCAGAGAAGGGCAAAGCGTTAGACTTGGGTGAAAAGAGGAAGCTTGGGAACTGGAAGAAAAAGAGTGTAAGAAAAGACCCTGGAAACGTTCCCCTGAATGGCCCTAGGGAAGGATGCAGAGACACTGGGAGGAAAATCTGGTGACTTGGGGAAAAGATAGATAGAAGAAAAATGATTCCTCATTGTGTTTTTGTTTGGACAAAGGAATTTATCTTAGGGCAGCATGTGTTCTGGCCAGAATACGGATCAGGTGGGGATTGGGTGTGCACACTGATAGAGAAAGATGATTTGTTGTTAACCAAGGAATCACGCTGGAATCATAGAATCATAGAATTAGCTAGGTTGGAAAAGACCTACAAGATCACCTAGTAGGTGATCTTGCAACCTTCCTGTGGAAGAGTGAAAAGAATAAGTCAAATGTAGAGCATAACTGTCTGGCCCTGTTAGAATACCAAACTAAAGTGAGAAGTTATTTAGAGGATGTACGCCCTGGCAAAGAGAAAGTGTTTTTTATAGATGCATCCTCAAGGACGGTGCAGGGGAAGAGGTTCAATGGATACGTGATTGTTGACGGGAGGATTAATGAGATAAAAGAAATGAGCTTGTTGCCCGTATATTCTGAAAAATATGGGAGGAGCGTGGGCTGGTTAATAGTAAGGGGAAGGGACTGGCCAATGAGGAGCTCATTAGATAGATCATGGAAAATCTTAGATCTGCTACCTGCAGAAATTGCAGTGGTTCGTGTGAAAGGACGAGATCAGAAGGAGAACTCGGCCATTGCCCTAGGGAATCTATTAGCAAATGAAAGGGCTGAAGAAGCAGCCTTGCAGCCAGAAGTGACCATGAATCATTTCACACCCAAGATACCCTCTCCTCCAGAAAGACATTCAGTGAAATGGAAAAGGAGGCTTTTAAAGGGAGCAAAGGAGTCTGAAGGGAGGTGGATACTCTCTGATGGTAGAGAGATGTTGAATAAACAGGTGATGAGGGAAATCTTAGACATCTTACATCAGGAAAGTCATTGGGGGGTTCAGGTGATGTGTGGTGCTGTACTGGAAAAGTATAGGTGTACAGAAATTTTTACAGTAGCCAAACAAGTCTGTGAGAAGTGTGTGATTTGAAAGAAAATTAATAAGGAAGCCTTCTGGAACCAACCCCAGGGCAGACGAAACCCAGGGCTAAGACCATTCCAAAGTGTTCAGGTTGACTTCACCAAATTGCCCAAGGGGGAAAGGGTTAAATACATACTGGTCATGGTGGACCACCTAACAGGTTGGGTAGAAGCTTTTCCTTTAAACTCCACTGCAGCCACAGTAGTGGCTAAAATCATTTTGGAACAGATAATTCTCAGATATGGATTGTTGAGAACCAAGATTCTGACCAGGGAAGTCACTTCACTTCCTGGATTTTACAGAATCTAATGACAGAATTAGGGATATCTTGGGAATTCCATACGCCATGACACCCATCATCATCTCAGAAAGTAGAAAGAATGAATCAGACCCTAAAAAAACAATTATCTAAACTAGTGTTAGAAACTATGCTACCGTGGACTAAATGCTTACCCTTAGCACTAATGAGGATCAGAACCACTCCATGGAAAGACATAGGAGTCTCACCATATTAAATGCTCTTTGGGCTACCCAAAGGGAATGGGGTTCCACAGTTTGAAACTTAGGATGCTTTTCTTAAAAACTATATACTCAGGCTGTCCTTCTCTTTATCCTTCCTCAGGCACCAGGGGCTATTGGCTCAAACCCCACCACTAGAGTTTGTTGTTCATAGGTTTCAATCTGGAGACTCAGTATTGATCCAGACTTGGAGAGAACCCAAGCTCCAACCCGAGTGGAATGGACCCTTCCAAGTTCTGCCAACCACAGAGTGTTGTTTGAACCACTGAAAAAGGATGGACTCATTACACACCAGTTAAAGGGCCAATCAGCCCACCCTCAGACTGTGGGGACTGGCACGTTCAGACCACGGATGATCCCCTGCGAATCTTGAAAAGAAAACTGCACTCATCTCTCTCCTAGCCCCAACTATTGACAACATGTTAAAAAGGGGCCAAGTCATAGTATTGGTGGTGGTAATGACCAGTCTCAGAGGAATCGAGGGTATAGGTTGGGAGGAGGGTGATAAATGGAGAGGGGAAGCAGGATACCCTGTGAAATTATGGGTGAATGTAACAGAGTCCAAGGTACCACAGACTGTTCGGTTTGACGCTTGTCAGGTGTTAGCCTGTGGAGACCCCTAGAGGCTCAGTGAAACTAACTAGTGAGAATAAATACCTCTGCCCCGAGAATCAGGAACGGGTATATAGGGGACCACCATGTCCTGGATGGAGTAATGTGTGGTGGACCACCACCTATAATGGATGGACTTACTCACCAAGTTCATCCAACTCCATCAAACCTTTGAAAAATCAAATCAGCATATTTAAAAGAATTGCTCAGCCAAATTGCCAGCCCCTGCAGTGTAACCCGATAATGATAATGATTAGAAAGGTTGATAAATTTGTCAACTGCACTTATGGTTTCGGAGTGGATGTGACAGGGAAGGACCCAGTGGTGAGATTTAGGATAGCAGTATGGGAGCCACAACCCTATGTTACTAACACTACCTAGGAGGAGAAAGATCCTGTAGAAAGTGGGGGGAGTCTTCTCAATAACCCCATTGTAACTGTTAAGGAAAAAGAAGATATCTGACAGATGTTTGAGGTAGAAACACGATATGGGGACCTGAATGCCTGGGTAGAATGGGTAAAATATACCATCCAGAGTCTCAGTCGTAGCAAGTGTTATGCTTGCACCTCAGGGTAAATAACTGCCCAGGTGGTACCCTTTCCATTGGGAGGGACTAGAGATCTCCAAGGAATGGAATGCACGATTGCACTCTATCAGAAGAAAACTGCCTGGACAAATGAGACTTCCAAGTCTCTCTCTCTCTTCTTCCCTCCCTTCCCTAGCTGGGATACCAGAATTCCGCCTGTATTCTCCACAGCCATTGGTCACCGTACAGCTTGTCTCTCTGAGCAGGTTGTGAATGCTACCAGGCCCTTGGGGGAATGCGCCTTGTGCCCCGAAACCCTAAATGTTGCGGATGATTAGGTGGGGAACTATTCAAGGCTGAGAATCCCCTGGGCAGATCTCTGGTGGTATTGCGGAGGGAAAGCCCTATGGTCCACCTTGCCTTCTAACTTGGGGGGCACCTGCACACTTGTTCAGTTAGCCATCCCATTCACCCTGGCATTCGAAAAAGAAAGCCCCTGTACTCCTAGGAGAAATAGGAGAAGTTTAGGAGTATCATCTGACAGAAGAATGTATTTAAATTCTATTGGGGTACCTAGAAGAATCCCTGATGAGCATAAAGTAAGGAGCCAGACTGCGGCCAGGTCTGAGTCCTCACTAGTTTGGTGGATAACTATTAATAAGAATGTAGATTGGATCAGTTATATTTACCACAATCAGCAGAGGTTCATATATTATACTAGGGATGTTATAGAAGGGGTTGCAGAACAATTAGACGCCACTGGTAGGATAACATGAGAAAATAGGATAGCATTAGACATGGTGTTGGCTGAAAAGAGGGGAGTATGCATAATGATGGGCAACCACTGTTGCACCTTTATTCCCGACAATGCAGCCCCGGATTGCACCATAACCAGGGCATTGCAAGGACTCGCTGGCCGATGCAGAGGACTCGGGAATAGACACTTCACTTACTAGATGGTTGGACTCTTGGTTCAGTAAATGGAAAGGAGTGGTGGTATCCATACTTACACCTTTAATTGTGGTAGCAGGAGTTCTAACAGCAATCAGCTGTTGTATTATCCCCTGTGTTAGAGGATTGGTCCAGTGTCTAATCAAAACCACCCTATCTAAGCAGATGCTGTAGGGCTACCCCTGTATTCAGACAAGATGTTGATATTAGGAGAAGAAGTAGGAGACGGTGATCAGGACGACCTGTCTTCAGATGAGAAATGTGAAATAATGCTATTGACACTAGAAGCCACATACAGGACTATACCTTATTAAATTTTGCAAAAATCAACAATTGTGTAAATAGAAAGAGGGGGAACTCTGGGAAAGGAAATGTTTTTTCAGAATGACACCAGAACAAACCTCGTGCAACCAAAGAGCTGTACCTAAGGATTCATAATACTGATAAGTTCCTGCTCGTGGCTGAGCTTGAAGAGCAGAAGGCCTGTGTTCTTAAGTAACATCAGGAAATGTACTGGAGTGGATCAGTTCTGCAGGATGAATGGTAGACAGAGGGCAGGGTTAACTATGAGAATGTTATCTCAGCATACCATAACAGGGAAAAGCTAAACACAAATTAGGAGGGGAACAGGGAGGAGGTAACCAAGCAGTAAACAGGGGCGTTACACATAATAAGAAAATCAGAAGTGTGGGATAGGCTGTAAGCCCTAGAGTGCTCAACCAGTGAGGAAACAAGAACTCGTATTGGGCAGTAGGAAACAGAAGCTGTTGCATCTTTTCATTTGAGTGTGCCTGCCCTATAGGTCTTCTAGTCTTGCAAAAGTGTAAAATAAAATGTGATTTGTAGCAAATTCCACCTGAGCCTGGATTATTGGACACAAGCGTTTCTCACAGAGCCTCTGGCACGGAGCCTGCCCCAGCACCTTGTGGGGAAAAGCTACTCCTGGCACCCAGTACAGGTGCTCCACTTCCCACCCTGTGCACTGTGCCTATTCCCCACCACATGCCTGGGAAGAGCCAGGCACCATCTTCTCCACAGCTGCCTCCAAATGGTGGCTGTGCTTCCACAATGCCATGTCCTCCTGCTGTGAACGTGTCTGGTGCCTCAGCCTTTCCTCAGAGCAGTGCTGAGCTCAGTGTGGTGGTGGTGGCCTGTGCTGAGCTCAGCCAGACATGCTGCAGGACATTGCACTGCCCTTCCTGGGTTCACAATGGCAGTGCGTGTTGGTGGTTTCAGCAGGACCATCTGTCTCCAGTGCTTAGGACTTCCTGGCAGACTTTCACACGCTGCCTTCTCAGTACATGCTTTACTTTCCTCAGCCCACATGATGCTGTTTCTCTGTCCACACCCATAGCTACCTCTGCCTCCCCTTCACACAAACTCTCGCAAAGCAAGTTCTACAACCCTTGATTTGGAGTGGTGAAGAATGGAAGGAAGACCTGTTCATGTCTTAAAAAATTGAGAGAGACAGAATGAAAGCACACACTTCATATCAATATATATAATCACAACCCTTATTTTCCTGTAGGAAACCTAAAGGATTTTCTGACGCTCCTGAGCTTGCCACTTAGAAGAGTTTGTTAATGTCCAAGCCACAAAGTTTGCATTGGATTCATGCAACTTCAGAGCCAGATGGTGGAATGGAGAAGGCTAAATGCCTCTGGGACATAGTCCCTAAAGGCCCCATTTATATGGTAAATCGTGCACTTTCTGGATCAAGGTCGTTGCTCCGAGCTTTTCCAGTATTTAGAACAGGCTTAATCCCTTCATGTTGTAAAAGAAACATCAGATGGCCCAAGGAGAGTTTCTTGCTGCGCATAACCCCCTGCCCTGGGGTGAGGCAGAACATCTGTCTGCTGCTGCCTTTTCAGGGGGCTGCTCAAGTATGGTCCTGTCTGCTGCCGCAGCACAGCAGATCTGCTTCTCAAACAGTAAAGGGAACGTTAGAAATCAGCCTATCCTGCGGGACCTCTTCTGCTCTCAGGCCACTGGCATGAAAACATCACTGTTCTACTGTGGTGGTAAAACCAATTTTCTGTTAGCACAGGCACTAGCTGACCGTGGGATTTGATGGCCCCAGGACTGACTGGGCTCGGCACCTCCTCTGATCAGACAGAGTGGATTAGTTCAAGTTAAATACATTGTGCAGACATCTGTAAATTAGAAGACAAATGCTGAATCTTTGTAGCAGTTTATGATGCTGTCTTCAGCTTTCTGATCAGAAGTGCCTTTTTGTCAACACTGACTGCACTCCAAGTGGCAGTTCTGATCTAGTATAATAGACAGTAGTTGCCTGAGGGCACTACTTTACTGAATAACTGGAGTACAGTTGTGTGCTTAAAGCTGCACTGCTCCTCGATGCTGGTTTTGCTGATCTGATCCATGCCATCCACTTTCCAGCACCCCCTGACTCAGCACGGGGAAATGGGATCCCTGGGGAAATTCAGATAACCTCAGGTGGCACCATGGGTCATTTGTAAAATCATTCCACTGCAGTTGCTCTGTGTTTAATTGGAGTGCGAAAGCCAAAAAAAAAAAAAAAAAAAAAAAAAAAAGGTCAGAAGAGTAATTTGTGACAAATGCTGCAATTTCATCTGGAGCATTGGCTTGCTCCAACATTTCTCCAGTAGGAGATCTGGGGTTAGCAGCAAAGTGAAGTTCATCAGCTAAATTCACATGTTTAAGCCACATCAAAACATCAGATATCTAAAACAAACATGCATCTGTTAAGTGCCAGAGTCGTGTTTTCTGTCTGCAGACTGACACTAATTTGGGGATGAGATCTGGGACTTGGAGTTGTGATGAGCATACACATGCTGTGTAGCTGCCTTTTGTCTAGAAGAAACTTTGTCATCCACTTTCAGCCAAATGATACAGAGGAGTAGACCTCTAAAGGTCTTGGTGTTCCTACTGACTTTATGAAAATCAAAAAGTTGGAAGATTGGAAAAAAGACCCAAAGTGGTGAAGGGGACTTCCTCTCACTGCCTACCCAGAGGCCTCCAGCTTTTGTTGCCAAAGTAAAGTACAGATCCAGATGGAGCCAAAAAGCATCTTGAAAACTGCTGTTGGAAACTTCCTTCTCTTCGCTGGTTGCTTTGCCTACACGGGACACCCACAGTGATACTTAGCTGATAAGACAACCTGATGATGTTGCATCACAGGAGGACTTTCACAAAACACACTGTAGAAGACTGAGACAATTCAGGGGTGATTCATCCTTGGTGAACAGTTGCTGGTTTGGGCACTTCTTCTGTGCCCCACTGGCATTATGCAATTATGACATTCTACTGGGTAAACAAGCCACTCCTTTTCTAGCTTCACTGTATAAAAGAGGTGTTCTGATTCCTGTGGCACCCTACAGCCCTTTCTTGCAGCTCCCCCTGTCCAAATCAATCTCTTCCTACTTGGGTCACCACAAGTAAATCATAGAATCATAGAATCATAGAATGTACTCTTCTGACTGAGATCTCATCACAGCTGTGTGCAATGGTGTTAAAAGTTCAGGGATGCATCCTGTTCCTGTTCCTGTGGGATCTATTCCACCTGTCTCCGTGCCCCAGAGCTACTTTTCACCCATTTTTTTTTTACCCATGCTGTAATGTTTTGTTTACTTACAGTCAACCACTCCAGCACTACACTGTGTGCTCTTCTGTTGTTCTTACCAAAGACCTTAAGAGTTACTTTACCAAAGAGCAATAGTTGCATTGCAATCATTACTATTCCCTGGTGGTTTGGGCTTTCCTGTGAAGCCCACTCCGATGTCCTCTATCTTAAATACTAGGATTCTTTATTGATAGAATGCCTCAGTGATTTTCTCCTTTTCCAGGTTGTCTGCTGTTGGATATCAAGGCATATTGGTCAAAACACCTGCCAGCTTTTGCTTTTGCCACCTCCCAGTTCAAGTTCATTTTATTTCTGCAGGCTACATGAGTTCTCTTTATATCTGCTCTTCAGACCTTTGGATAAAAACCGCTGTAAAAATGAAGAGTATTGCAGCTTTTATGAATCACTCAGAGAAAGGTGCTTGCTTTGTTGATTCACTATCTTGGGAAACAGCAGATTTTCCCAGCAAGCTGAAATAGCAGCAGCATGGGTATCTTGCAGTCTTTCTGACTAGCAGAAGGCAGCATGATCTTGTCTTTTATAGAGGTTAGAAGATGTCTGTATAAAAAGTGGACTCTGACCGTTCAGCTCTTCTTTGGCTTCAGAGAGAAAAGCAAACAAATTGCATTTCAGATTTCTCTACGTGGTTTCCTATGCCAGGAGCTTCCTGTGTATGAAAGACAAATCTCTTTGTTGTAAGAAGGGATCAGATTTCCTCAACTCCCAGACAGATTATATTTCTGGTACCACATTGAACATTTTCCAGAGTGAGTTTTAAAAAAAAAATAACCCAAAGAGGAAAGCTGTGATTCCTGCCAGAAAACTTAAGCCAGCTCATCTTCTGGCAGAAATTTGTTATTGATGCTATGGAGAGGTGAGCTTGTCTAGAGAGCCAAAAACTTGCTTTAGGCATCTCTCCTAGGTAGGAAAGGGCCATGTTAATTATGGGAACTGAACACCAAACTTCCAGACAGCTAGAGTTAGGCAAGATGAATTTAAGGGGTGTGCCAAGGAAATGCTGTTCAGTTTGGGGCATTGTCTAAATAAAGCGTGAACAACTACTCACCCTGACAGCAGCATCTTAGACAAGCAGGCCATTTCATCAGCTGATGTGGGCTTTGCAGTCATTCTACTTGGCCTTCCCAGGGCTGCACCACCCAAGTGCGTAATGAGCTCCCAACAATGACCTTGTGATGGAGCTGGCACACTTCTTCTGGCTGAAATCCCTCGCTGGACTGCAGAGATCATTGTTTGTATCAGATAGGTGGAGGGTTTGGCTGTTGGATTCCCTTCCTACCCTAGTCAGTGAGGATTGACTTGAGCAGAAATAGGCAGGAGGTGGAGTGGCCAGCTCACCCCTGGGTCTCATGGACCAGTGGCTATTTTTGGTCATTTGTGATATGCTCAGAAACACTTCAGGTATGATGAACTCATAGGTCACTGGTGTAACAGCTCAGAGCACTTCCATGCCAGCGTTTTGGCAGTGCTTTACTTGCCCACAGAATTGTTCACTGTGGGAACTTGAGAATGGTCTGTACCTGCCTCTGTCAGAGCAGCTAAGAGCTACATTTATGGTTTGTAACACTACTACATGGTTTGTGACAATCTGTGCTATGATCTGTAACATGGACTGTACTTGTCATGGCCCAAAGCTGTGTGCAGAGACCCTGCTGTCATGGAAGGTTGTCTGGATCAAAGAAAAGGAAAAGCAAAAGCAAGGAGAGGAGAGAATGCATAGGATATGTGTAGTGCCAGACAGACAATACATATTTGAAAATCAATGTAATTTTCTTCATTTGTGAGGAAGTCAATGGAAGAATTGAAGCCAAAAGGGTATAATGGATGGAAAAGCAGTTGTTAAAACTAGATATGCTTTGTCCTTTGCCTTGTTCACTAGGCAACTGGAATGGGAACAGGCAGATGAGGGAACTCAGAGAAAGTGCTGTGCACGTGAGAGATTGTCAGTTTTTCCTGATAGCACTGTTAGGTCTAACCAAACACACCCCCATCTGCGACCTGACACACAGTCAGATAGGAAAGAAGTGAAAAGGGATCTGTACCTTACCAAGTCCCTCTGCAAACCAGCCCTTGCACAGGCTGCTCCCTCCCTTCTTCCCTGTGTTTCTCTTCTGCTCTCACTTGATCATTCCCAGGCCGTGTCACCAGCTGCAGGAGCAGCGTGCTTTCAGCTCTCAGATGGGTGCCACCAGTGTAGGTGTAGTTCACCTGTTCTGACTGCAGCAGTAGGTTGGAACCCAAACACCCTCACTGCAGTGTGGAATTAAGGTAGTGTGCTTGCTACTGTCAGCAAGGTTTGCATAATTCTTCATAGTTGTTCTGTCTCATTTCAGCTTTGGGAGCAGTCCAGCCAGAAGGAATTTGTTAAGTGTTGGGAAAAAGAATTTCAAGTGTTTAAAATTTGGCTGTTTGCTGCAATAGGCTGTCTGCAACATTGACTGATGAGGCTGGCAGCTCTTGCAGAGACACTGGAGCTCAGCCTTCCCTGAGACGTGTTTTCATGGCAAGCTGCCTGAGATGCGTGTATTTCAGCCATGACCTGTCAAAGAGGCAGGGGTCAACATGTGAGCTGTATAGAAAGCAATGCGCTGGAGTGAGTCCAGAGCAGCCAGTGCTGTGCTCCCAGGCTATGTGTTTGGAGCAACGTCACATCCTCCAGAGCAGATGGAGCAGAACCATCTGAGGTCTTGAGCCTTGGATATTCTGGGCTGCACTGAGCTAGTCTATATGACTGCTGCTCCAGAGGTTGTGTGAGTGCCAAATGACTGCACTATAAACAATTGCATTTGCACACAAATCCCAAGAATTAAATATTTTCTTTTAAACAACCTCAGCATAGAGGTATTGAGCCCTCAGATCTCACCTGTGCTGTCTCCCCAGCTAGCAAAGGCCTTGCTGGGTAGGGGCCCGTTTCATATAGCATCTCTCAAATCCTTCATTTAATCTCTGCCTCACTCTTGAAGTCTAAAGGAAAGTAACAAGGACAGATCAGGGCTCGTAGAGCAGCAGGGGATATACTGAACAGCAGTTTCTTGTGGTTAAGGGAAAAAAATGGATACTTCTCCAAAGAGGAATTTCAGTAGGCCAAGGTACCACATTACCAGGATGTTCACACTCTCCAGGCTGGGGAGCATGGTCAACAATGAGGAACTCATCTGTGAATGGATTTATTTCTGTCTCCCCTTCTTTGCATGGAGACATTAAATGAGAAATCAGTACAGCCAATAAGAAGCTCCCCAACAGAAGCACTGCCTCCAGCTGCCCAGCAGTTATTGCCCAGATCATCTGCTCAGCGGTCAGCGGGTCAGAACCACACTGACTGCTCCTTCTAAGAGCTGGTATTGACAGAAGCCAAACTGAAGAGGCTCAGGCTCTTCAAATTCTCAGACTGCAGCCAAAAATAAAAGCAATTTAGATTTAATGATCCACCTCTAGCAAAGCTATATTCAGAATAGGCTTGGTTAATGTATCATTGCCATAATAGCAACCTGGAGCTGAGCTTGACTGAAGCACTCGGTGTAGAGGTAGTAGTACAAACACATCAACCATATGCTGTCAGGAGCCCCAGACTGAGGCAGAATCTAGCCAAGGACAGCTTGGTCCTTTACTTCAAGATTCAGGGCTCAATCTTTTAAAGACAAGGCTGCTCTTCAGGCCTGAACTGCCCACTCAGAGAGCAGTGAGCAGCTGATCTTCCTGAAGAGACACAACATCTTGCAGTGGTTATATAAAGAAGAAGGGAAAAAAAAAGATACAAAAAAATAAAAAGAGTGTAGGTCCTGTGGGTGTAGGTGGGTATGAGAGACAGCGATGCAGCTGTTGGTAAGGCTTTTCAGCAAAGCAGGGGGTCAGCACAGCCTTTGCTCCTTTACCATCATCAGAGGTCCCATGCTTTTGTAGCCAGAAAAACTGCAGCACTGAATGAATCTTGATTGCAAGGTGACCTTTTAAAGAGCACTCTGAGGCCCACAGAGTTCTTGATTAGCTGTCACTTCAACAGTTTTTACATGGCCACTCTCACTGTATTTAGATAAGCCCGCAAGCTGTCTGTGCTTTCCCAGACAATGGGATCACACATATGGACATGAGATTGGTTTCATCCTGGTGGCAGGCTAACCTGTCTAATGAAACAGCAGTGGAAGGTGTTGATTCTCTCCTCTCTCCATGCTGAGGATAATCATTTTGTCTTTGCTCTGCTGAATGCATTCAGCACTGGATTTCTGCATCTCTGTAGCTTTAATATAACAAAAAGCCCAGTGGCAATTCTAATGAAGCAGCAAAATCACAGCCAGATCTGCAGTATTTCAGACAATGCTTCCTGCACCTCAAGATATCTATGGATCTTCTAGATTCACTCACTTAAAGAACAGGGACCCAATCCAACAGTACTGTTGGCTTTCATGCTCTGTTATAACAAATGGTTGGGTCGGATCCAGAATTCTGAGGACATAGACTGAGCATTCCCAGCCAGCCACTCTGCTCCCCTGCGTGAGGACTCCCCCAGTGCCTCCCTCACAGCTGCTGAATGTCCCCACACTAAGCTCCCTCTGGCTCAGGGGACCACCAAAGCTTTTAATGGGGCTGGGGGGTTGAAATCAGTGTGTGCTCCTGCAGCCACCTGGGCCTCGACCAGGGCTTGGAGGCACCAATACAGGGTGGGAAGTTGCCTGTGGGTTTGCCCTGTCTGTCTCTGGTTCCCCTGTGAGCCATGGGACCATGGGGAAGGAACCCCCAGCAGGAGGGGCTGGCAAATGGCTCTTCCTTAAGACTTCAGACAGCAGTCCTTCCCTCTCTTCCCTCTTTCCTTCCCTCTTCTTCCCCAGAAGCACATTTTGATTGATTGATTGATTGATTCAAAACTTCCAAACGGAGAGGTCAGTTTTGGAATGAAACCTCCCTGAGAAATGGGAAAAAAAATGTGTTTTTTAAAAGCTTAAAAGAGGAAACAAACATTACTGTGGCAGAAAGAAGAGCTTCCCCCCTTACTCCTCCCCCCCCCCCGTGTAGGTGGCTGCCAGATGCAGGGGATTTAGGTGACCAAATCTGGTTGTCTTTGGGCCCAGTGCTTTCTTCAGCTCCTGAGGCTTGAGAGTCAGGCTAAAGTACCCATTTCTTCTTGCAGTCTAGTGAACTGAAGGAAAAGGTGGTTTCTGCCTGTGGTTTGCAGAAAACTATGAGGGAGCGGGTTGATTTGGGAAGAGGAAGGACTCTGTTCTGCCCACCTCTTTCTTGCCCGGAGCCAGACGGAGCCAGGCCCAGGCTGCTGCTCTTTGGGGTACCTGCAGTGCACTGTTCCCACCATCAGCCCCATTTCTCTGCTCTCTGGGGACACAAGCAGCTGGTGGCGTTCCTCCTGGCTGAGCAAGGGGTGAGGGCAGCACTGTGTCGCCCCCGGGCAGGAGGGAGCAGGTGACACACGTCCTCTGAGCAGAGGACTTCCAGCACCCTCTCCTGGTGCCGGCCAGCGCTGGGCACTGTCCTGGGGCTGAGGTTGATGCTGCTGCCCGGGTGCAATTTACTGCAGGGGCATTCCCATGGCACCGGCACGGTAGGGCAGAGCCCCCCGTCACCGTGGACTGGTTGGGAAGAAGAGGGGACAGCCATTCCTAGGGAGAGGCTGGTCCGGGTGGGACGGTGCCAGCAGGAGGCCCTGGGAGCTGCTCTGGGCAGCGGGGATGGAGGTGGGGGGGGCTCAGACCCAGTGAACTCTTGTTCCCGTCCCTCCCCACCCTGCCCCTGGGGCCATCGCTGCCCGGCACCCAGCCTTCCTGCTGTGTGACTCTGCACACCGCGCTGCTGCCAGGTGCTGCACCCTGTGACTGGCTCACAGGAAGAGTCACTCCCCCGTGGCTGTTTTGTCTCGTGGGGTGCAACCCTTTGAAGTCCGTGCCCATCCGTCTCATGGTGCATGAGTCGCTGCTGTGCACCTGCAGGAAGGACCTGGGAGGAAACTCCAAAATCCTTCCCGTTCCCTCATGCCCTCACTTGCGGCCTCACTGCAGAGCCGTGCGGTGGGTTGCGGTGAGAACACCACCTTCGTCTTCCTGGACTGGTTAGGATGGCCCTCTCATAAACATAAGCATGTCATGTACGTGAGTGCTGTCCTCTGTAAGGGCAATTTCTTGGTTCTGTGCCACTTGTGCCAGCCCCAAAGGGAAGGTACAAGTACTGGAATTAAAACATTCTGCCTTGATCCTAACGCAGCATTTGTGAGCCTGAACCAGGAGCCTCGAGAATGCTGTATCACAACCAAAGCATTATTTCCATCCTACACTGTGGGGGGAGCTGTTCTGTTCTGGCTGTTTTTGCACCTGCTCATCAGTGCCCCTTGTGCAATGCTCGGTGCCTGGGGCACAGCTGTGCTGCAATCACAGCCAGCTCTTGCATCACCTGCACGGTGGCCTTCAGCAGCAGAAGAGCAGGAAGTAAAAAGTGGTTTTTTTTAACCACCTGAGTTTCACACACAATCAAATTGAGGCAAAATATGTTTTGTGGGAGAAGCAGTTCTGCAGGAGCCTTTTATCTAAGTGTGCGAAGGTTCAGAGGTTAAGAGTTTTGCAGCCAGAAAAGCACGAGCTCTCCAAGCTGCGCTCTTTCTGCCAGTGCCCTGGTGTCATTGACTTTGTTTGGACGGGACTGGGGAAGAGTTCACTGAAATGAAAGCCCTGTGCACAGCCCACCTGGAGTAGAAGAGCTGCCTGGGTGGGTGTTGCTGGGACATGGGGATGATGGTGTAGGGACAGCTGCATCCAGCCGACACAGACCAACCCCTGACAGCCCCGCTGCTCGGGTGGGCTTACAAGGCACAAGCCCCTGCTGCTGGTTGCCAGCCTGTGCTTGGCCACCCGTCCTGCCCCGCTCCCTCCTGGCTTTGCCTCCCCAGCCCTCCTGGGCTTGCGACAGTGCTGGGCTGCAGCACTGCATGCACAGGTGAGGACAGGAGGGCTGAGAGCTGTTTGTAAGAGCTTATCTACAATACCGTGACACAGCTTTTATGAAAGAAGTGATGGACCCCATGGGCCGCGCCCCGCGGCCCAGCAGGTCAGGGAAGGTCTGGTCGCCAACCTCAGCAGTGTATTTGTGTTTCTGACCTTACAAAACCTGTTTCCTCAGCGGCTGAAACCACAGCTGGAAATGAGGAAGAGGTGGGGAGCAACGGTGCATGTGGGAGGTGTGCTCGCTCTCAGGTGCCTCTTCGCAGCCCTGTGCAGCTGTGTCAGACATGCCTGGGGAGGTATTTACCCCAAACCCATGAACGAAGTGCCAGGCCCCTGTTGACGGCACGCCTCGTGCCCTGTCTGTGACCAGCCTGCATGGCCGCTGCGGGGCTGCCAGGGCTGCTGTGCAGGCCTTGCGGCTTTGGATTTCTATCAGAGAGTTTTCCTAGAACAATTCAGTCCTCTGCGCCAAGACTTGGCCCTATCCAACACCTTTCCCACTGTTATTTTGATCCTCAGGGGAGGTTTTAATTTTAATCTTGGTGATTCAGAAACCAGTGAACGTCAGAGACACACGGAGCTGCAGGATGCTGATGCCCAGCTGGGCCATGGTCCGCGCAGGCAGCACACCACAGGGCACAGGGAATGAGCCAGCCTCAGCTGGGCCTGTGGCAGCACATGGGCTGCGAGGGTCTGCCATGTGCTGGGCTGCCCGTGCTGCGCTGGGGCCCGAGCTGGCTGTCTATATTTAGTGCATTTTTGAGATAACCCTCTTGTGCTATTTTTGGGCCATGCACTGACTTAAGGCCCCTTCTTGCCCTTGTGCTCGGCTGCATCACGGGTTCCAAGCCTCCCAGTTTTCAGCATCCTCCCATACCCAGATGTTTAGAAAGATATTGAGAAGGCAAATGGGCTTTTTGGGTTATTAGTACTGCAAAAAGGAGAGAAAGTAATGTCTTAAGCCCCTTCTCCTTCCTTCTTGGGCCCCACAAGAAGACTTCAAGGCCCAGGCTCCAGGCTCTGCAGGGCTGAGCTGGAGCATGGAGGCAGCCCTGCAGCAGCACCCAGTGACAGACAGACCCACAGCCGTCACCACAGCAGAACGCACCACAATGTGCCAAGGCAGGGCTTTGGTGGTTATTGCATTCAGCACTGGAACAACTGAGAGAAATAAATCCTCCTTGCTAAAAGAGGCACAAAAGCCTTTCTTCCAAAACAAGGTGAAAGAGCTTTGCTTTTCCAACGAGACTCAGCAGCAGCAGCAGAAATGTGGGCTTTGGGCTGTGGGAGAAGGATGAAGGTTCTGCTGCTTGGGCAGCTCTCAGACAAAGCTTCTCCTCCATGCACACTGCAGTGAGGCTCCGATGGCCGCCCTGGGCCCGGCGCTGTTACAGCCACGGCTGGGCCTGGTGGCATCTGTGCTGGACAGAGCGCAAGGCTGGGAGCCTGCCAAGGCCCAGCAGGAGGGCCTGGGAGCAGGGACCTTCCGAGCAGCTCTGTAAGGTCAGAGTCTCTGGAAGCTCCACGCTGGAGCAGGTCACTGCCCCACATACAAACTGACAAGCACAGATGCCGGGTCACCCTCAGGGCTATTAAAGCCAGTGGCCAGGCCAGGCCTCTCCGAGGGCTTGTCAGGAACAGCCGCATGACATTGCTGGGGATGGGGCAGCGATCCTGCAAGCACAAGTATGGACATGGCCCAGGCAGCATTGCAGGTTCAGCGCTGAGCCACAGGATGGTGAACATGGCAGAGCCAGGCTGAGCTCTCAAGACTGCGCCCCGCTGTGCTCTGTGCTCAGCCTGCAGCCAGCACATGGGCTGTGTGAGCCAGTGAGCCCTGCTGCATTAAGGACTGCATGCGTTTGTTTAAAGATTCCTGTGTATGTCAGAGGTCTCAGGTGCACGGAGAGCAAAGACTCCCCTGGTCCTCTCCTGCCCTCTGCTCTGCAGCCACATTGCCAGCGTTGCTGTGACCACTGCTGCTCTCTGCAGCTGGATGCCAAGGTTCACGGCCTCGCTTATTCCTGAGAGGCTTTTAGGGAGCCCAGGAACATGTGTTTCAGGTCCCTGAGGTGGGTGTGGGAAAGACAGGATGGTGGGTGCAGGGATGTGCACATGTAAAATCTTGGGGAGGCACAAGGGGATCTGTTCCCATCATCTCAGCACAAAACCAGACTGTGGATTAAGAGAAGACTTTAGTGTTCCCTGCCTCCCCTCAATATAGCAGAAGCTGCTCGGGGTAGGACATTTATAGCTGCCCTTCTGTACCGAGAGCTTTCTTGGGTTTCAGCACTTGGTGACACGGGGAGTGTGGCTTTGAGCTGCCCCATTCCTCTGCCAGTAGTGGGCAGAGATCTCTTGTCCCAGTGCCGCACGGCTCTGTGGGCGGCTGTGCTGTGAGGCTCCATGGGCTTCTCTCCATGCTACCATACAGCCAAAGGGGATCAGTGAGGAGGAATGTGCAATAGGGAAGTCTGCTCTGGACTCTCCATCGGCACCCTCGATCCCTGTCATCCTTTTTACACCTGGCTATGCCATCTTGATCATAAGGGGCATAAAGAGCTGCTAAGCAGAGTCTCCGGACCAACACAGCTCATGGCAGCACATGGAAAGCACTGCACCATATCTGCCCCCCCTGCAGCCTCCTTTGTGCCCCCAACCCATATGTGTTGCCCACAGACAGCAGCACGCTGGCACATCACATCTGAAGATAACATTGATGCAGGTGAAGTCACTGCAAGGACAGACACTGGCACAGACGAGGAGACTATGCCCAGGGTGGGCCTGGTGGGAGCCAGGCCTGACATCAGGGAGGCCCTGCAGGCTGGGCAAGGCCAGACCCCAGGTGAACCGGGATGGATCCCCATCCCTGAGCACAGCAGCTCCTGGGGCTGCCGGCCTCCCAGGGAGCAATGGCTGCCTCCTGCCCTGGCTGCAGGGATGGGCACAGCTGTGTTTCCCACTGGGACAGCAGCTTGGAGCTCCTCTGTCAGACAGGGAGATGTCTGCAGCACAGCTCCATTTGCAGGCAGCCTGGCCTTCATCCCCTCTGGTGCTGTGGAGTGACACAGAGCCGGGCAGCCTGAGAGCTTCCCCTCATCCTTGTCCCCCGAGCAAGTCAGCAAGGACTGGGGAGGCCGGGAGGCAGATTTTCCAACTGCTTCCTGCCACCCAGCATGACTTTTTCAAGTCTGGAGGGAATATTTTCTTGCTTTCCCTCTAGGCCACTGCTGTTACGAAGCCTTCCCTGAGCACACGGCCATTGGACACTATGACCTCACAGGCAGCCCCTGGCTGAGGCACGCACCCCAAAACCACCCCGGGGAGGATGACTAGGCACACCCCAGTGGCTCGCATTTCCTCCTGTCCCCAAGCCAAGCAAGGAGCTGGTAGAAAACAAGATGTCAATCAAAGGGGCACTGAGTCAGAGCACTCTGGCCGGGTCAGGCGGGGATGCTGGCTGGATGCCCTGTGGGGCTGGGCGGAGAGAAACCCCCCCACGGGTGGCCATGTCCCACTGCTACCCCATGCACCTGCCTCGGGCAGCCCCCCCAAGGCCCACGTGCTTTGCAGTCCTTGCTTCCAGGGGTGTTTGTCTTTGCCTGGCAGGCAGCTGGTGACTTTCTTGCACAAATGGATATTTAGGGACAATTAACCTTAATTTGAAATAGAGTGTAAGTCTGTTTGCTTGCTTGCTTGCTTGTTTTAATGAATGGAGAATGCCTCTACCATGTTCATCTTTGCAAAGAAAGTCTTTTTTTCATTATTTTTATTTTTTTCGTTTCAGAGAAGCGTAAATCTAATACCTAGATTTATGTCAAGTGAGGTCACCACCTGACGTCCAGCATTTTCTGAGTGCTCTCAATTATTTGCTGTAGGTAAACCTCTTTGCTACCGGAAGGCTGTGCCGAGAGCCTGCAGAAGCCCCAGGCCCTGGCTGCAGCTCCCAGCACCGCAGACTGTCTCCGTCCCAGGCCGTGGGCTGAAGCTTGCCTGTGCCCGGGTCACAGCTCCTCCACATCCCCAGATGCCACATGCAGGGTTGCTCCTTGGGGCTGCCGTGGCTGTCCTGTGGCTGTGATCACTGGGAGGTGGCACACAGCCCCTCGCTGGGGGCTCACAACCAACCCCAGAAGCATCTGGAGGTGTCCCCAGAGGAGGATCTATCCCCAGCCCTGAAACAGCCACAGGTTCCCAAATGGTCAGCTCCTTGCAGAGCCGAGGAGCCCCAGAGGACACCTCCAGCACGGGCAGCGCGGGTGTTCCCGTTCTCACCATGGGCTGTGAGCTGGTGCCAGCAGCAGGAGGAACCAGAATGAACAGCAGCCGGAGGGGCTGGGGCAGGGCAGGCACCCTGACACCTGCAGGGTGGGTTACTGGGGGCACCTCTCAGAGCACCTCAGAAAGGGACAGAGCTGGAGCACCTCGAGTGCTGTGTTCAGTGTTTGGACTTTCACTACGAGAAAGACGTGGAGGCCCTGGAGTGTGTTCAGAGAAGGGCAGTGAAGCTGTGAGGGGTCTGGAGCACAAGATGATGAGGAGCAGCTGAGGGAACTGCGATGGTTCGGTCTGGAGGAGGCTCAGGGGAGAGACCTCATTGCTCCCTACAAGCGCCTGAAAGGTGGAGAGTGGGAGGGGTCAGCCTCTGCTCCTTTGTAACTGGTAACAGGACTAGAGGAAGCGGCCTCAAGTTGCGCCGGGGGGGAGTTCAGGTTGGATGTTAGGAAAAATTTATTCTCTGAGAGTGGTCAGGCGCTGGAACGGGCTGCCCAGGGGGGTGGTGGAGTCACTGTCCCTGGAGGTGTTCAAGAAACGTTTAGATGTTGTACTGAGGGACATGGGTTAGTGGAGAAATATTGATGGTAGGTAGGTAACCCTGCGCAGGCTGCCAGCCCTGCCCGGGCTCAGCAAGGGGCCCCTGGGGCTCAGCTTGCCCCAGTGCTACAGGCAGTGCTGAGAGGGTTCTGCAAAGATCTGCCATGCTATTATTTCCCAGTGTCTCGTTTCTTCAAGAGCTTTGGACAGCTGGACCCAGCATTCTGTTCTTAATGAAGGATGAAAAATGAGAGCCCCGCCTGACCGGTGTGCTGCTGCTGGTGTCAGCGCTGAAGGGAAGCACTTGCATTACATGCTGGCCATGCACCCTGACAGGAGCTCTTGGCGCTGCATCTCAAAAGCAGCTCGGTGAAGCCAACCTAGCGACCGTGTAGTTTTCAGCAGTCGCCCAAACACAGTGCCACTAGTTTGGCACTTCTGAGCAGCCTGGCCTCGTGCCACCACACCTCGCAGGAACCTCGCAGCTGCACCAAGCTGAGCCCTGCGGTGGGACCAGGGACCCCTGGGCACGGCCAGGCCACCCGGCGGGTGCGCGTCCCTGCACCCAGCACCCGGTGCTCTCCTCCCCAGACCCGCTGTTCCCGGAGGCGAGAGCCGGGCGCGGCGCTTCTGGCAGGCGGCGCGCAGCCTGTGCCACGGCCGCGGGACTGCCGGCGAAGTGTTATTCAATCGGAAACCGCAGGTTTGAATAAGTCTCCATTAAATTCTGCCCCTGGTGAATTGGCGGTGGGGGATGGTCGCCCGCGGTGCCGCGAGCCCGGGTCGTGCCGCGTGACGCAGACACGCTACCCCATTAATGACTATGCCCATAACGCTCCGTCCGCACACGAACGATTTCCTGCCTCCCGCCGCCACGTGACGGGCTCGGCACGGGATCCGCCCGCTCCGGTCAGCGCCGAGAGCGAAGGGCCCGGTGCCGCCCAACGGCCCGGGGCGCCGCGGGCCGGGAGGCTCCCACCCCCGCTGAGGCGCGCGCACGGCCTGTCCCCGCAGCCACGGAGAGGGGAACGTCGGGGTCCCGCATCCCGACCGAACTCCGCCGCGACCCCGGCCCGGCCCGGCCCGGTCCGCGCCGCCTCGCCCCGCCCCGCCCCCCGCGGCGGCGCCTCCCATTGGCCGACGGGCGGGGGCGGGCGGGCCGCTTTGTGACGTCACGCTCAGCTGTCGGAAGGTCCCGATTTGTGCGGGGCAGCGGCGGGCGCGGGGCAGAACCGCGGAGCGCTACCGGGGATACCCTGCCCGCGGCGCCCGCTCCCGCCGCCACCTCCGCCGCCCCTCCCGGTGTCTGCTGACGCCGTGACCGGTGCCGATATCGGCAGGGTGAGTGCGCGTTGTGGGGGACGGGGGGCTCCGGGGTGAGCGGGTGTCCGGGAACGGCGGGGCTCCGGGCGGGGGACGGCGGTGCGGCGGGGCTCCGGGCCGGGCTCCCCGGG
>NC_034427.1:540291-587791 GCF_002078875.1 Numida meleagris | reverse complement strand
CGCGCTGTCCTCCCGCGACCCCGCGCGGCCCCAGCCCGACGGCGGCACCTCCCGGCGGGGTCACCGCGCCGTGCTTGGGCCGTGCGAGCGGCCTCGGCGGGCAGGGGTTGTTCGGTTGGAAATGGCGGCCGTGTGTGTGTCGTGGGGGGGCGCGGCGGCGTGTCATCCCGGCAGCCCCGCGGCGGTACCGTTCTCGCGGCCTCACGAGCCGCGGCGCGTGCTCTGCGCCCATGGGGCCGCGGGGGTCCGGGCTGCGCCCCGCTGCCGTCACAGCGGCTCCGCGCGGCCCCCGGGCGCCCTCGTGCTGCGGGACGCGTCCTTGGCTGCGGTTCCGCTGCGGGAACGGGCGTCGGGTGGCACACGGGGCTTAGGCTACGCGGCTCCAAGAACAGCTGTTTTTTCCCTAAGAATAAATTCTTTAGTTCTGTGAAGTAACGCTGAGCTTCTTACCATAGCTTGCTGTTGTCGTATCTGCTGCACCACCCGGTGCTTGCGTGGCTGGGTGCGAGAGGAAGAACACGGGGGAAGCGCTTTCCTCAAGGATAAGCCCGTGCCATCTTCGTGAGCAGGGCTGGGGGTGCCTGGCGTGGGGGCCTGGCCCAGCGCGGTGGGGCGACGAGCCATCAGTGGGGATGAGCGTGGGGCTGCTCTGTGGCGAAGCACCTACTGGGAGCTGTGTGGCATGGGATCACCCCACAGGGCAGTGGGCAGCCAGCCTCACCCGCGGCTGGAGAGGAGAGGCGGCGCAACAGGGATGGGGGGGAGCTGGGGCACCCCATCTCCCTGTCCCTGAGTCTCAGTGCCAGGGTCAGGGCTTTGGTATGCTCTGTGTGCAGAGAGCAGCCTGCGGGTGCTTGTCTAATTTAGGCGAAGTGAGCTGAAAATAGCACTTCCCATGTGTGCTGGAGGCACGCACCTGATTTGTACCTCGGCTGCTCTGCTGTGTGTCAGCAGCATCCCGCTGCTGGTATTTATGGCAGGGCACAGGAGCCCGATGCTGCTTCCCAGCACTGCTGTCCTTTTGGGGCGAGGCTGCTGCGGGTTCCTGTGCAGCTCCGGCACTGGTTGTCCTCTGAGTGAGTGATGACCCCACAGCTGGGGTTGCTCATTGGGTCGGGGGACATCCTGGCCATGGTCAGTGCCTGGGAGAGCCCAGTGGGGGCATCGCCCTTGTTTGCTATTTCCATGGTGTATTATTTATTTATTTATTGTTAGGACTTAATCCCCAGGAAAGGGAGCTGCCCAGCTGGTTTGGTGATGAGTGCATGGGTGGGTGATGCGGGAAATGCTGTGGCTCTGCTGTGGCTCTGCTGTGGTTGTGGCCGTGGTCCTGGGGCTGAGCGCTGCCATAGCTGAGCCTGTGACCAGGGAAGTGCCTCTGCTGTGCCTTGGTGCTGCAGAGGGAACCCTTCCAGGATGATGGATGGAGGGATCCTGGTTGCCATCAGTGTGGGGGCTTTGTTTTTCCCTGCATCCAGCCCTGGTGGCATTTTGATGTCCTTTTCTGCAGACCAAATGCATTTTCTCTGCACCTTGTGTCTAACATCTGTCTGCGGGTCTGTGAGGGCTTCGCAGCCACTAACGAAATTGGAGTGCTGCCCCACACTGAGATGTGGGGGGCTCTTCCCCAGCAGTAAAAGTGGAGCAGTAACAAAGCCTGGCTGGAGGAGGGCACTGTCCAGGGCTGGGGTGACGCAGCCCTCGCCCTGCCTGGATCAGGGGACGTGGCGTGCTCGCTCCCTGCAGCGGTCCTGCTGCATGTGGCCCTGGCTCTGCCCCAGTTTGGGCGTACAGGGCACATGTGGAAGTGAGTGGGTGTCTGTGCTGGAAGTGCCCGCCCAGTGGGCGCAGTTGGGGTGGAGATGGGCACAAGGTGGCTGTCCCCATCCCTGTGTGTGTGGCTGGGTGTGTGCCTGTGGTGTTGGGTTTGGCAGCCTCACTGATATGGGCTTGGGGCATCGTTGTAAAGTAGCAGTGGTGGCACGTGTGACAGTGTCACCTTCCCAAGCTGGAGGGTGGCAGTGAAATGCATGCGGCTGCTTGAGAAGAGCATTTCTGCAAATATGCACACAGAATCTAACAGTAATGCCTTTCAGAATTAAACCAGCCCAGAACAGGTATCAGCACTAGCAAGGTTTCCGGAGGTGAGAGTGCTCCCAAAGCCATTGGAGCCCATCCCCAGTGAGTGCACATTACTTGTAGAAGAAGTCACATGCTGTGTGCCCTTTGCTGTGGCAGGGGCTGGGACCTCCTTCCCGTTGTCCTCGCTAACACCACACCTCCAGCCTGAACGCCCCTGTTCCCTTTTGCAGGCCTTTGCACTGAAGCCAAGTGAAGAACCTCATAACTGCACTGCAATTGTAACTGCCCTGTAACTCAGTGACGACTTTAGCAAAGCACTCCTGTCCCAAGGAAGGACCTCCAGCACCGCTGAACTCTGCGCCCTGCCCATCTGCCCGTCCCTGCGTTGAGGCAGGTGCTTTGCAGCTGCTTTTCTCCTGTCCCATCCAACTGCTCCCACCATGTTCCAGCGCCTCACCAGCCTCTTCTTCAGTGACAGCACCGTGCCGGAGGGCCTGGAGGAACCCAAGCCCTTTGTCTCGGAGGAGGAGGAGGAGGATGGATGGCTCATAATCGAGCTTGGAGGTGAGAAAAGCAAGGTTTTACACAGCTGCTGAAGGGACTTGTCTCTCCAGTGCCGGGCAAGTGCTGTCAATAGATGGCACAGCTTGCCCATAACTGGGGACACTGCCCTGGGACTCCCAAGCCCTTAGTGCCAGGATGGGACCCCTGCACAGTGCTAGGTCAGGAGGAGACCCAGGCTTTGGGATGGTCCCACCTGCTTCCTGGGTGGGGGCAGAGCACTGTGGCCTTGGCTAAGCCAAGGGCAGGCAGAGATGACAGCCACATCCCCTGCGCTGCAGTGGGACTGTGTCCTTGTGGCCACCTCCTCTGCAGCCATCTCCAGCTCTGCACCATGCTGGGGTTTTCTGAGGCCACCTGGGAGGGGAAGTCTCCTCTCCAAAAGCTTTTGCAAGGGTTTATCTGCCCAAAGCATGCCCTGCACCTTTTCCAGGAGCACTCAGGTGAAGTCTGCTGCTGTAATGTCACCGTGCCTGGGAGGCCCCTCCATGCTGTCTGCTCCTGGGCTGGCTGAGCCCCCCTGACAGCAGCCAGGCCATACACATTCCTTGTGCATGAGGGCTTCTCCAGCTCCATTAAGATCTTTGGGTTGCTATTGTAGGATCGATGACTCAGCTGGTTGCAACGATCGTTTTGTGACCTTTTCCTTGCACAGCGCACACAAACAGAGCTGTCTGCACTGAAGCCCTTGGGCTGCTGCTCCTTGGTGCCTACCAGCTGCCTTTGCAGCCTCTCATGAGCACAGAGCCCAGCCCAGGGCTGGGGCTCATCCCCCCTCAAGGTGGGCACTGTTCTGTGAGCAGATGCCCCTGCCTGTCTCACATGCACCAAGCAGAGCTCAGTTTTGTGATGCGAGTTGTTCCTTAGGATCTGTTCCCCCATGCCATGAGCTGCAGAGGGACTGAAGCACAGACCCAACCGAGGTGGGGGCCAGGGACACCCCAGTGCCAGTGGGAGCTCTGCAGGGAGCTGGAGGGGGAAGGAGGGTGACATGGGCCATGCAGAGGAGTCCCTGTCCTCTGTAGTGTTCCTGGGGTCACAGTGGTGATGCGGGAGATGATGGGTTGCAAAGAGCTCTCTGCACACGGGTGTGCAGCTGCTGTGCATTGAGGCCAGCTGGCCTCTGTCCTACCGCTGGCAGTGGCCACAGCGTGCCCCGAGCTTGCCAGGAGGAGCCATGAGTTTTCCCCAGCAGAGGAACACTGGGCTGGCCCTGAAGCCCTGGGTGGGAGCCTGCAGCCAGCTCAGTGGAACTCCAGGGCTGGCTGTGGCACGAAGGGTTCCTATTTTTCTGGGTGACTTTTGTTTTGTTTTTAAACTCAAGCAGCCAGGCCCCTGGTGCAGAGCCAGCTTTTGGCAGGGAGCCGGCATGGAGCTGGCACCCCACTGCTAATCCCCGCCGGCACCATGGCTGCCTAGGCATTCCCCAGCCAGCAAGAGATCGATTTTGTTCAGCCCTATTTTGGAGCCCAGAGTTATGTGAAGCAATTCCAAACCAAAGCCTCTTGGCTTCAGCCCCAGCCTCTGCGTTGTGGCAGGCGAGTGCCTCGCAGCCCAGCTGTCCCCCAGTGGCCTCCAGGTCTCTGACCCATGCGGTGCAAGATACACCTGAGTGCACGGCCCCGTGGGGTGCGTTTCCAGGGCTCAGTGTCCCCCGGTGGTGTGGGGAGCCTGAACCACCCCTTGTGCCATCCAGGGCCCCCTTTGCGATGGCTGGGGACAACTTAGCACATGTGGCCCTGTGTTGTGGGAGCACACTTGGCCCCAGGAAGCAGCGCTGAAGCCAGGCTCTGTGGCTGGCAAGCAGTCTGCAGCCTGGCACAGCCACAGCTGTTCCTTGCCGGCTGTCTGCTGGCCTGAAGCAAGGTGCTGTCCTGTCTGCAAGGCTAATTGTGGCCGGCCCTGCACCCAGGCTGGAGGAGCCGGGGTGCATTAGATGGCAAACACCTGCCCCGTGCTTTGTATTTTTTCCAGGCTGTTTAGGCAGTGCAGGCTCATGTTTGGCTCTAATTTCTCCTGTGCCTTCACCCGGCGGCGGGTTCAGCCCTGTCCCTACAGACTGTGCTGAGCCCACCCCGAGCAGAGTGCAGCCCTGGTGGCTGCGAGGCAGTGTGCTCAGCTGACCGGGAGAAGGCAGCTGGCAGGCTGAAGTCAAAGGCGATGTAAAATCTTCTGGTGAAGCACCAATACCCCAAGAGAAATGTTTCTTCCAGGGAAAAGGTGCGCGCTGTGTGTGTTTCGTTTCCACATAGGCACGGTGTAGTTTGCTGCCCTTCTTGAATGGCACAGTTCAGGTGACCTAAGAAAGCTTGCAGAGAAAAGCAAGTTGTTTTGGTTTTTTTTTTTGTTTTTGGCCAAATTTCTTTCTCTACTTCAAGAAGGAAAACAATTTCTGCCAGGAACCCCAACTTCTGAAAAACCAACCACCAGAAACCATTGTGGGGTCGGTGCACAGGGCACAGCTGCCCAGCTGGGACCCCCCCACACACCTATCCGCAGCAGCGATGCCATGAATGCCTCACACACTAACGATGCCCCTTTCTCTCCCCCCTCTCCCCACTGTACATGGTGTGTGTGTGTCCCCGCTGCGCCCTGCATGGCTCTGCACCCCGCTTGCTCCCCAGGCGGTGCTGCCCGCCCCAGTGCACAGCGGCGGGCAGGGGCTGGTGGCCACGGGCACTCGGTGCGGCCCCGTCCGGCACCACCGCCCGCCTCACCACCAGCCTCAGTCCCGGCTCGCACCAGCAGCCCCACGCCCACCCTACCCAGCCCCTGCTTGATGGACGAGAGTTGGTTTGTCACCCCTCCCCCCTGTTTTACTGCAGAGGAGCCAGGCCCCGATGGCGTGGGCAGCAGCCCAATGGAGGACCTGCTCATCGAGCACCCCAGCATGTCCGTCTACGTCACCAGCACCCTCGAGCTGGATGCAGAGGGACCTCAGGACGATGCTGCCGGGTGAGTGCAAGCTCAGGGACCAGGGTGACCATGCACAGCCTGCGGTGTTTTGCCCATGCTGCCCACCGTGGGGGGGGCTGGGGTCAGTGGTTTTAAGAGGTAGATTTAGGTTGGCATAGGGAAATACTTAATGTCAAAGGTAGGGAGACACTGGAACAGGTTGACCAGAGAAGTTGTGGATGCCCCATTGTCATTGGAGGTGTTTAAGGTCAGCTTTGAGCAACCTGGTCTGGTTAAAGATGCCCACGGCAGGGGATAGGATGTGATGATCTTTGAAGGTCACTTCCAACCCAAGCCATGCTGCAATTTGGTGACGTCAGTGACCCCACGTCCTACCTGGCAGAGTGCCTTGGCCAGCACTGTGCAAGAACAGCAGCCTCCATGCCTGAAAGTATTCTGGCATGTGCTAGGACTACGTTAAGATGACCACGGGCATGGGACTGGCCAAACCATTGTTATGTGCTTGCTGCTGGGGAGGCACTGGCCTCATCCTCATCTACTCCTGCATGTTGCGTGTCACCCCACTGCCAGACTGGGGAGCCTGCCAGGCTGTGCTTAAGCCTGGTGGCTTCCATAAGTACAGCATGAGTAAAGAAGCCCCACCAGGAAAGGGTGGCCCCTAACACATCAGTTCCCCTGAGCCCCCATTTCCCCCGTACAGGGGAGTGCTGCAGCCTGCTGGCTGCCACCAGTTCTCCCTTCTGGCTCGGGTCATGCTTCCACTGCGTGCGGCAGCAGGACAGGTGCTCTCCCCTTCACCCACCGCATGTGGGTGCAGACCTTTCTTCCTGCTACGTATTCCAGCATAATGGGGGGTAGTTAAACAGAGATGCCCCAGTCTGCCACTTTACTGAGGTGCAAGTAAGACCCAGCCCCCCTGCTATCCCCTTCCGTTGGAGCTGGCAGGATGCAGTCCCTGACCTGCCCTTCCTGTGCCCGCAGCCTCTGTGCAGCATGGGGAGCTCTGTCCTCTCCCCATGGCTGCCCCTCACACCACCCAGGGAAACCCTGACCATGCCCAGCTGGCCCAGCCCTTGTGCTGCTGTGCTGAGTTACTGCTGCCCTGGCCCAGTGCACCTTTCCCTGGGGCGGGGAAGCATCCCCTGTGTCACAGCCTTGCTTTTTGCTCAGCTTTGCAAGGCAGAATTGGAAGTAAACCTGTTTAGCCAGGGGACACTGTCCCTCTTGGCCTTCTCTCTTTGCAAAGCTCTTCTGAGGGCCACATTGCCATCTCTAGAGGAACCTCAGTGATGGCGGGTGAAGGAGGAGGGAGGCCAAGGGGAGCTAGGAACAGGCCTGGGAGCGCATCTGCTTTGGGAGTGGGATGGACGCAAGATGGCTGTGGGCTGTGCTCGACTCCTGCCCACCGAGTTTGAGCGTGCTGGTGGAACAATGGGCTGAGCAGGGTCTTGCCTGAACTGCCCTTGCATTGCTGCAGGCATCCCACAGCCCTCGCACGGCAACCTGTGGGGATGGCGCTCCAGACAGAGGGGGGGGCACAGGAGGGCATAGGCCGATCACGTGTGGGACGGGAGCCCTGGGCACCACTGGCCTCTGATGATCTCATGTTCCCGCAGGGAGGTGCCGGAGCCCCGGCTGGAGCGGCACGTGCCGCACCGCAGCGCGTCCCTGTCAGTGAAGGCTGCTGTCCTGGAGAAGGTCAGCCAGGCACGGCGGGTGCAGCGGGCCAAGCAGCTGGCCGAGAAGCCGTGGCTCAGCCAGAAGGCGCTGCAGCGACAGGACCGGGCCCGCCAACGCCCACCCCGCCGGGCCCACCAGCGCGCGGGGAGCTTCCTCCACCAGCCCTGCCAGCGCCACTGCAACTACTGACCTCACCCCAGCGCCCGCCGGCGGGGCTCGGCCTCCCATTGCCACCGGCCCCAGCGCTGCCACCCCGCACCCCTGCCGCTCCCCTCACCTCTCTGAGCTGTCATGGCGTTGCCTCCCGCAGTGCGGATGGGAGGAGCGGTGCCGTCCTCTGCCCTGCGCCATGCCGGCTGGCAGCACCTGTGTGGGATGGCAGTGCCCTCCCCAAATCCACCTCTTTCCAAAATCTGTGGAGAATCCCGTTCGTTGTGTCCTGAGGAGCCTGTGACATCAGTGCCTTTCTTCATGACATCGTACTCCTCCAGGTCAACAGACTGTGATGTCACAAGTGGATACCAAGCAGAAGCAGGAGAAGGAACAGTGACGAGATTTGGTATTTGTGGGAAAATACCGACAACACTAACCAATGCTTCCTCCTCCCGTCCCCGCGGTCTCAGAGTGGAGCACAGACAGAGCCGCTGTCGCTGCGGGTGGCACTGCTGCTGGGCTCGGCTGTGCCACTGGGGGCTCTGTGCCGGTAAAACCAGCAACCTCTCTTCCTGCCCAAATTTCTTAATTGCATTTTTACCACGGTAACACGAAAACCCCACTGCCGTTCACTATGGAAAGCCAGGCGGGACTCGGTGTTCTGTGTTTTTAAAGACAACATTACCAGAAATCTCAGGAAACAAAGCACTGAGCTGGGAGCTGCTGGAGCACCGCTGGGAGGTGGCAGCTGGGCGCTGGTGCAGCACGGGGATGTCAGCAGGTCTCTGCAGCCTCCAGCGAGCACCGGGCCTGCTCCCACCACGCTACGGCCGTGAGCAGCCCCAGGTCCTGTGCTGTGTGAGCCAAGGAACACCAGCTGCCCCGTGCCACCCCCAGCAGCAGAGTGGAGAAGGGACCTGTGCAGACCCCCCCAGGTGGCAGAAGCACGTTGGAGCTGGCGGTGAGAGAATGTGAACAGAGGGAAGGATGGAAGCGAGTGGCTGTGGCACAAGGCCAGGCAGTGGGAGGGCTGCAGGCCAGAGCTGTGCCGTGGAGGGAAGCCTGTCTGCCCTGGCGACATCGCAGCACTTGCAGCAGCCGCCTCCAGGCCTGGGTGATGCTAATTGGTGCTGCTGTGCTCCCGCTCCTCCTAGCACCTGGTACTGGCCCCCCGGAGGTGCTGCCCTTCAGCGCTGGGAACCCCTGGAACAGCAGCATGGGAACTGCTGTTAGGCAATTGTTGTAGGCCCAACCTCGGACTGCTTACTCTTTCTCTCATTTAAAAAAAAGAAAACACCCCCAGACCCTTCTCCAGTGATCAGCCTCCCAGATCCGTGGCTGAGGAAATGGCCGGTGCTGCTTGCCTGCAGGGTTTACCTTTAGCTCTGTTGACAATGATCCCAAAAGCACAGGAAGAATGGAAATTCGTTTCAAATACTTATTCTAAGCCACACATCGGAGCCTTCCAGATTCAGTTCTTCCAGGCCAGTTTCAGTCCTGCTGGGCACGGCGCTGGCTGCCCTGCTGCCAGGGAGTCCAGTGCCAGGTAGTATCATTCCTAACAGGAACCCCCATTTCAAATTCTGCTTTCTAATTTCAGTAGCAGGCAGGGTAAAAGCTTCTCAGGCAGAAAACAGGCAGTTCTGTTGTGCTGCTTTTCCAGCCGTTCTTGTAGGCACGGAGTTGCAGAGCTTGTTCCCAATAGAAGAGCAGGAGTGAGCCAGGGGTCAGTGCCTCATCCCGCCCTGGGCACAGTCAAGATGCACACTTTCATTTCTCTACCAGAGACTGATGGATGATTCCTTGACTCGAGGGGAAAGTTTACATCCACTGGCTTCCTTGGCTTCACGTGAAATGCCTTTTTATTTCTGAAGTGATCCCCAGTACAAACTGGGAGCACTGCTCTTGTAGGAATGCAGCCACAGGTGCTGCTGAGGAGGACGGGGCCAATTCTGGGCACTTCGGTGCGATGAGGAAGGCTGAGTTTGACGCCTAGAGTCATGTCCCACACTCCTGCTCTCTCCCAGAGCTCTGGATGATGTCTCCATTGGCCACCAGGCTGCTCCCTGCCCAGACAATGCCTTCAGAGGAAGAATTTTTTCTCTAGCCCAAAGGCACATCAAGAAGTTAACAACGCCAGCAATTCCTTCCTCCCAGCCATCTTAACCTGCTGCAAGTTCTGCACATCTGAGAAGCCACATGTCCCAGTGGCCCCTCCAGGGAGCGCCCGAGGCTGGGGCTGCCACCTCCACCCCTCTGCAGCTCAGAGGTGCAGATGTGCTGGGGACACCATGCAGCTCCTGGGGTGAATGCTGCCGCATGCACGCCTGTGCGTCCTGCGTTTGCTCAGCTGCTTGCGAGCGTTGCCCCATAGGGGACCCCGTCTGTTGCCCATGTCAACACTGTTCTCTGCTTCTTGCTCCTCCTGGCACTGGGGCAGCTGCAGCCCCTGCAGAGCCCTCACTGATTCCCATCATCTGTTTCAAACGGCAGATGCTGTTGCTCCGTCCTGTTTGGGGGAAGAGACTGCAAGATGTATTGTTTTCCTTTTTTCTTTCTGTGCCAGTCTGAGACATCTGTCATCAAGCTGCTCCCAACCAACACAGGAAAAAAAGTGGAACTACTATCACACTTTTTATCAAGAGTATCCTTATAAAAGGTTAATAAATTATTAGCAGTGTTTTAATGAAGAGCTTAATCCAGAGTCGTAGCACCCCACGGGCAAGTGGAGTGCGCTTACTATGGTGAATAGGCTCCTGTGGTCCTCCCTCTGTTTGCACACTTGCTCATGTATTAATATCTATTAATCACTGTTTAACCCTGTACACAGTGAGGATCGATTCACTTCTCGCACTTTGTGACCGACACTTCTGATGCTGTGGCAGAGACACGTTTGAACTGAGCTTTGCAGAAGACCTGTGCTGCTCCTGTCCTGTCCAGCAGTGATCACTACAGCCGGCCTAATACCAAATCTCCTGCCCCACTGTTGTAAGATCAAGGAATACCCTTTACCCTGAGGTGATGAACCTCCTTGAATCTTAAAACAAATGAAAGGTGCTTAAAAACTGAGAACTTTTCAGTGTGCACACATGTGCACGTGTAAATATTTTAAAGCCCGGTGTGGATGTTTGGTAGGTTGTTTTGAGGTTTCCAGTTTTTAGTTTTTTGCATCCAATATTTCCGATTTGTGAGGAGCTGCGTGGTGCTCCTGGCGGGAATGGGAAGGGAGCACAGAGCAGGGAGAGCTGGGGCCGTGTCCTGCTTAGGCGGCAGGGCGAGTTCGTGGCTTGGTTTTGTTGTGCAGGGGGGAAGCTACAGCATGGGCTCATGGACAGATGAGTTGGCTGGCGCCTGTCACAGAGTGTTTTTCTGGACATCTCCATTCAGACATGGGTTCTGTCGCTGCCCGTGAGGCCGTGGTTACTCATCTGTGCGGTCCCTGTGGAGCCTGTTGGGCTGTGGGATGTGTGCTGTGGCCCCTGGGCAGTGCGGTGTGGGGACGGGTGGGCACGAGTGTGGGAGTGGTAGCCATGTCCTTGTGCTGCAGGTGTCATCCCTGATTCCCTTGTGTTTATCCCCAAAATTCACGTACCGCTAGAATGGAGCAGGCCCGTTCAGCTGTAAATAACTCGGCGCAGACTGACGCCTTGCGAAAGCCCCAAGATCTGGGCAGCAGGATGGCACCGTGTGCTCCTCTGGCAGCTGCAGCCGGCAGGGCCCAGCATGGGGCTGCGTGAAGCAGTGGGGTCAGAGAGTGATGCTGGGGCAGGGGACAGGCAGACAACAATTGCTGTTGCCACCCTGGCAGCTCAGCGCAGCCACATCCCGCTGCCCAGTTCTGGCTCTGGCCGGCACCGGGAGCCACAAGGTGGGGCAGAGGGCTCTGAAGCACGCAGCCACAAATGCACTTTCCAAAACAAGTGCTGTGAAAGCTCACTGTAGGAAGAAAACGGTTCTTTCCACAGGAGTCAGCTTTTCTATAATGGAGAAGATTTCACGCATAGCTCATCCCAAAGATCACCTCCGCTGGAGTATTCACTGCACCTCCAGGCACGTTGCTAATGAATAGATAATTCTGTGTTTACATCTCCATTCAGCCCCACCGGCAGAAGGACGCACAGCCGTCCTGTTGTACCACTCAGTGCAAGAAAATGAAGAACAAACACTGCAGTGTGATTTGAGATGCTAATGGCGCAGCTTAGCGATTGCTCCCACAGAGGCTTGCCGTCAATTCTGGTGCTGGGCAGCACCCAGGCCTCCCCTGAATGCCCACGATTTGAACAAGCCTGCCGAGCTGTGCCTTGATTTTGCCTTGATTCCGGCTGCTGGTGGTTCAGAATTGTGAATATTAACCCGATGTAATCAAGGGCTCGGTCCTTGTTATGTTAATGTGTCCACAGCGTCTTCCGTGGCCTTGCGCCACACGTTGTTGTCCACGCACTAGGGGACGGCCTTTCTTTCTGCTTCTTAGAAGATATCTGTCTTTACTGAAAACTACAATTCTTTCTTTAAAATATGAGGCTGAGCAAACCATGCGGCTCCATGGAATGGCAATGTTGTCCCTTGGTGTATTCCTTCCATTCTTCCCTGCAGGCAGACGAGGCGTGGGGTACCCACCCTATCCACCGCGCTGCAGTGGGGGTGTTGCTTTTCCAGCTGAAAGTCACCAAAATGCTGTTAGAGGGAATCTGCCATGCACCCTGTGCCTGTCAGCGTGTGAGCTCAAAGTACACAAACCTGACACGAAGCTTCAGCTCCACTGCAGCTGACAGCACAACTCCTGCCATTGCATTCCATTGCCTCTGCATTGGGGCTGGGGGAGGGCAAGAAGATTTTATTCCCTTCAAACAGAGGAGGAAAGAAACCAGCATCATAAATTCCAGCTTCTGCACAGCCCCGGGGAGCCCCACACTCCTCCACTCCTTCACCACTCACACTTGTTGGGGAAGCTCATCGCAGCCATGCCCAGGTCTCCCTAGATCTCTTCTTTTGCTCTGTTTCATCACAGTTACACTGTGGGAAATCTAGTTGGGGGGGAACAGCTCAAGATGTAATGATAAAATAGTGATAGTCTTTTTTTTTTCTTGTATCATAAATATATCTGTATGGAGCAATGAAGCATTGCAATATTTTATTTATATGTATCAACTCTATGGCTAGCTATTCTGCTTGTAAAACTCATCTACACTTATTGTACATCTCCGTGCTGTATGGCTGTGTATGTGCCTTTCGTCCTTTTTTCATGGTCTGTCATCTTATTTTTTTCTTAAGCAACTGCAGAACTTGAATAAATTAGTGAACCGTAGTTAAAAGTCCTATGCAAGGGATGACTGGGAATTACATTTTCAACACTCCACGTTTCTATGTTGCTTTAACAAGTAGGCGCTGGGACCTGCAGAGAAGCCTCACGGAAGGAACGCCCTCAAAGCCCCAGTTTGGCTGCCGAATCTCCTGGGCAGCTTTGAGGCGCTCAGACCCCAGCCCGGCTCCTCGCCGCTCTGTGTGCGGGGGCCGAGCAGCGGGCGCTGCCCCAGGACAGTGCTCCACGTCCAGCTTTGCCTTTCACGTCCTCTTCTGAAGAGAAGCGCTGTCCGGGCTGAGCGGGATGCCTTACGCCTTCCCTTGGACGCATGGGAGAACGCGCCCCAGCTCGGCTCCCTGCCCGGCGCTGAGCGGGTTGGGGCACGGCGGAGCCACGCTGTGCAGCGGATGCCCACGGCCGCGTCCTGCCGCAGGGCGACCCGGCACCGCTGAATGCCTTACACCAGTGGGACAACACTGACACCATGTTTTCGGAGACGAGAAAAAAAAGCCCCACGTTTTCTACATCACCTATGCTGTAGGACTGAAAGCTTGTTCAAAACACAACGCTAATGAAATACGTCCTCTTTGTGTGTTAACGTGTTAAATCAACGTAAGCAAGGTTAGTAGGGGAAGGGTGTCTGCTTCTTGTAGGACTTTGTTTAAACGTGTGCCACGTGTCAACAGACTGAGGGACACGACTGCCTGGAATACGTTACGTAGTGTGCCTGTGTGTGTGTAACCTGGTTTCGGTTGTTAGATTGTAATGCCGTTTTTTGACTGAAAAAAAAATCTAATATAAAGAAAAACCACAAGAAATAAAAAAAATATATATATTTAAAGTCTATTTTACGTGTATTCCTCTGAAGCTGACGAGTATATCTGTTTACAAACTGTCTGCAAAATGCAGAAGGCTTTGGCCTTTGAAACAGACTTTGAAAAATCAATGCTGTAACTATCAGACACAAGTCGATAGAAAACAGTCCCCTTTGAAGACAAGGACGAGAAGGGGGTGGCACAGGCTGTCACTGAAGAAGATTTTTTCCCCCATTAACTAACCCTAAGACTTGGTAGAGGAAGGTGAGGACAAATGAGGTAAGTTTCACTCCAACGGAAGAGAAAGCATTTCTATGGTGAGGGCGGCTGACCATGTCAGCGGGCTGCCCGGGGCCTGCGGTCCCCATCCCCAGAGAAGCTCCATGCACACAGCTCCAGCTTCTGCTCTGGGACCTGAAGGGCTGAGCTCCTCTCCATTCCTCTCCTCTCCTGCCCAGCGTTCCTTGTCCCTGGCCATCTTGGTGACCCTCTATCAGTCCCGCATCAAGTTATCAACAATGTTCTTGCATATGGGGGTGGAAATCAGGTGGTAATATTCCACCCATAGCCTAGCGCGTGCCAAGGAAAGGGGAATGCTCACTTCTTCCCTTACCCACTGGCTACACCTTCATTATCAGCACCTGCTGACCCTTCCTGCTGCCCAGCACCAGGTTAAGCTCTCAGCCCCAGGCTCTCCTTACCAACACAAGGCCCCCCAGTCCCTTCCCTGGTGCACCCCTCCCTTCCCAGGGCTCCCATCCACCCTCTCCTTTGGCCTGCCCAGGTCTCCCCAGATCACAACCCTACCATCAACTTCCCGTGCTGTGGTGCTTTCTGCAATCCTGAGTGCACCTCTCTCTTCCCCTCCTACACGGAGGATATTAGAGGAACCCTTCCACCTTGTGGGTGCAGTGCTGCAGTTGGTATGGCTGGAGCTAAGCTCGAAGGCAGACCTCACTTTCTCACATGTAGCACCAAGACCTTTGTGTTTTGCATGCCCTTTTCCTGCCCACGGAACAAGGACCTTGTTCCGATGGCCTGCAAACACCATCCTTCAGTTTTTTGTACTTCGTCCAGTTTCTCATCCCACAAAACTTCCCCTGACCTGACAGGCAACAGCAGCAGCCAGGCCAGACCCAGAAGGCAGCGAGTGCCCGAGTGGGAAGACAGGAATAGGACATGAACATCAGCACTGCAGCACAGCAGCCCCTCCACCTGCACAGGGGCAGCAAGACCTCTGACAGGCGTGGGGCAATCCTGCCTTGTCCTCGGCATCAGTCCACATGGGGAATAAAACCAATTTTGTGAGCTGGAAGACTAAAATGAGGTTAAGAAATGGTGGAGGCTGGAAGGAGTAAAAATGGGTCACTTCAGAAACTCAGATGGCTTCCTACTGACTACACGTGTGCACGTGAAATACACACACACATCCAAATAAAAAACATATAAAAATCTTACAGGAGTCGATGCTTTCCCTGGCAACCAACCTCAGAGTGGCCCAGTGAAGGACAAGGGGTGTGAGCAGTGGGGCAAGGCCAGGCCTTCGGGAGGAGGCAGCACTCCCACACCACTCGGACTTCTCCATGGCAAAGAAAGCGAGGACCCAAGCTTTGACAGCGAAGGAGGAAGGGGAGAAGTTAGCCTTGCTCTGCGCACAAATAGGTTATTTCTGCAATTACAGGAGGTACCAGCTGGCAATTTATATATTTTAAAAGGCTGCCTAAATCAAAATTTAAAAAATCCATTGGGAAAGTAAAAAGGTAAAAATACCTACTTGAGCACAAAGCAACCAGCCATCTAAATAGACTCGTTTCTCAATTTCTTCCCACAAGAGCTCCCTGGAACAAAAAGGCTGACCTACTTTTCCTGGCAGTGCATGCAAACAAGTCACCACCATGGATGTACAGTCCCCCAGACAGACACGCTTCAAGCTGCCGCATTTCAGAAAGTCTTCAAACCGTTTAAAGCGGCACTTTTCTCTGCTGTGTTTTCCCGCTGAGCATCTCTGTTCCTGGGGAGAGCTGTCTTCTGGGTGCCCCCGCTATGTATTCATTGCACACACCCTGGGGGCTGGAGGGTGGCCTTTAATCTTTTTCTTGCTCTGCTACAACAGCTGCACTAGTTAATTCATTTGTGGTTCAACAAATTCCTTTCTAAAGCTCCATATAAGGAGCTCGCAGGCCCAGAGCTCTAAATAATCCATTCAATCTTCCCGTTTGGAATGATGCTGTTGCTGCTGCTAATAATAATGCAACCCAAATTATAGGACAATAACATTTATTTAGAACAAGAGGGATTCCACATTATACAAACCCATAAAGTCATTTTTGTTTCACTGGTCCATTTCTACAACAAATACATCAGATCTACTATATAATAAAATTATTTACATTTCCAAACAAAATTGGGTCTGTTTATAACCCTCTTACTGCTATTCACATACAGTACTTAAACAACAGCACAATACATTATTTTAATAGCTAAAAATGACAACCCTGTATTCTAATTTGTTTATGAAAAGCGGAAACAAGTACATTTACAATTGTCTCCCCTCCCCTTCCATTTCTTACAAACACATTAACCTAATGTGCTAACCCTGGACTTCACTCTCTAAATCCAGGGGTTTTTTAAAGAATTCAGTTTTTATATCTATTTATCTGTTTTTTAGAAAAAAAAAATCATTTATCGGGAACAGTATAATATTAAAATGACTTACTGTACAGAATTTTATTTAAAAAAGAAAAATCACAGCTCAAAAATTGCTATTGGTAAATTCACACTCATTTACAAGTTTCATGTTTCCATGCAGTAATTTACTTGGATTTTCTTCTTTTTGACTGCATTGCACTGGCACTCGTTTCTGAAATCAAGAGAAGAAAAAAAGCATGGATACTAAGTCGGTAACCATTCATGCGAGCGCACAGATCGCCCTTTTACGACTCTAAAGTCACAGCAGGGGGCAAGAGGGATGACCTTTCACAACACGTAACACAGCCTCCATCCTGAGCACCGCCAGCAGCAGTGCAGCAGCACAGAACGCCCACCAGCTTCTGCTGCAAACCTGGGCGCAACGGCATGGCCTTAAAAACAGAAGTCGTGTACTTTAAGCTGTTCTTTAACTTTAGTTCCACACACGCCACATCTTGCTCAGCCACAGCCTGCAACAGGGCTCCGCAAACACAGCCACCACTCTGGGCACGAGCTGCAGGAATTAGATCCAAGCACAGAACTTGGAGATGGCATTGTCGGGAAACTCAGGCAGTGTTCTGGGGCTGCCGCATGCCTTGAGAATCTGGTTGTCCCAGTCCTCGGAAAACCAGGGCATTAGAAAACAAGTCTCTCCAGTACACATTATGATTCACAGAAAAACAGCTTATGCAGAAGGATACAATGCACGGGATGGTACTTCAGCAGAACAACAGAAGCACCCGCAGAAGCTACAGCAAAACCAGTTGTCGTTTTCAGGCCACTTACCAAGGCACTAAGTTTCCATTTCAGAACACAAAAAAAAGAGCACTGAGTAAGGACTAAGGCCATCTGCACCTTTAGGTTTTTAAAAAATTCAATTGGAAACACTGGTGATGTGTCTTTGGCTCTTTACAGTATTTTCCAGCAGCTGCTACAGCTGTGTGTATCTGAGAGTCAAAAGGGAAAAAAAAAACCCAAGACCTCTCAAACTAGAAAAGCAGCGACACAGCTCCATGGCTATTAAATGCTGTATTACAAAAATATCCACTTTTCCAAGTTTAACAAACCCAAAGCTACAGTAAACACTGATGCAGCCCTTGCTGGTAAGGCATTCTAACAGCTGTGCATCCCAGAACACTATGGGTTTCCAGAAGTGGGACTGTACGAAGCGTGCCTGGCGGGCAGAGCACAAGGTTCAAGCAGCTGCTGCCCGCTGCCTTCTGCTGCTCCTCCAGCAGAACCCCCCGGCCCATCCTCCCCGATACTCTGTGTGGCTCATTCAGAGCAAACTGCTCCCAAACCTCTTTTCTCTCCCTGCTGTGCTGAAGTTTTTCCTAAATGCTGTTTTTCATAATGGCCTTAATCAGCCTCTACTTCAAAAACTATTTTTTCCCTAGCCCTTCACTGTCCTTAAGGTGGATTAACAAGTTTCTTGGGACACAGATCACATACATCTAGGTGGCGGCCAGGAATGTACAGAACATACAGGCTTCCTTAAGCTACGTTTCACTAGTAAATGCACAGAACAGAGTAGGCACACGTGGTAAGCCTCTTCCCACTTCATACACTCCATCTCGCTACCCCTTTACACTGTGCCCTTCCACAGAAGCACCTTGTTTTCTCCAAAGATCTGCAGTAGGCAGTAGCTTGAGTGGAGATAAGGCAATGGCATGGAGCAGCACACAGCAAGCCAGGCTGCTGCTGCCAGGCAGAGCCCTCAGACACTGCGGTACTTCCACGTACAGGTTTCAAAAACAATGATTTTACTTACAGAGGTAAACAAATGATGCAGTCAATACAAAACCCCTACACAAGTGCTGCTACTCTTTAAATCTAATATTCTTCCGTGTTCCCGCATTCTCAGAATCTGACGTGCCACTGGGTGTCATCTTCAGGTTTGCTCATTTCACACGCTTCAGACAGCCTCAAGCTCCCCAAGGTATCACTGAATCAATTTTACATTTGCTTCACATTTCTCAACCTTTTCTTCACATCATGAAAGATAACTTACTGTTACAATACAGACTTCTGCACAACCCTGCCATGAGAGGGAACTTTAATTAAATTCAGCAGCCTTAGAACTGCAGAACGCAGAGGGCCCTTGACATGTCATTGCAATGTTATATACAGCTGGAAGACTCACTCTCAAACTCTTATAAATGCAAATACTCTTACCAGCAAACTTTGGTATCTTCAATATGGAAAATGGCTGCTGCATTCAATTTGACTTCTTTTTATAATGATGATGTACTAATACCTCTTTGTTCGGCAAGTTATCTTTAAAATACTGGTTGAATGTTTCCTCGTGCTGGTCTCTCTACTCTCTTGCACAACTTCTGTCCATCAGATCTGCTCTGACCCTTACATGTCAGGAGTTGACACAGTTACCTTCATAACTGCAGAGCAGCACCGTGGACTGCATTCTGGGAACAAATCTGCGCATCTCACAACTGCTGTGTACTGTGCTCAAGACTGCAGCCCGTATGGAAGTAAGGCACGTGGTAACTGCCAGCACCAGGGTTTACTGCCTGTAATTTGACAGCTTCGGGCGTTTGTGGCTAGAACAACCAGGGAGTGCGCTCCTGTGTGCCGCATTCCTGTGTGCCGCAGGCTGCCAGCCGGGCAGCACTCTGGGCGTGCCTCCACACGAGCAGTTGGCTTTGCAAAAGTTGACCACGCGCTTGGAATGACATAAGCATTTTTCTCATGTCTTTCAGATTTCAGGGAAAAAAATGATGCTTTTTAACTCGAGTACAGTCCATTACCGACACATTTCTGTAAAGAGAATTCAACTTCAACTAGGCAAGCTCGCCAAATACTAAGTTGATTAGTACGGCAGAAAACCAGTTCAACAAATGTAACAATAAGAAATCCATACAAGATTCACCGCCAGTACAGATTTAGGTAAACACTTGAACACCAACCTGTGTCTAAAACCATTGAAACTAGAGTTAAAAGCACACCAGGGTTACAAACTATAAACCATAGATACGAGCCAGTTACTGAAAGGGTTACTTAGGGGAAGCACCTCACTTCCTGCCCTCTCCACAGAAATGACGGCTGTGCATTTTACCTTTTGCAGTGCTGGATGCAGATGCTGGTCTGGAGGACCTCTTGCGCTGTCCATTCTCTACAGTTTCCTGTGAAGCGGCAGAATCCTCTGTTCTTGAATTTCTTCTACTTGGAGTTTTAGACTTTTCACAATTCTCTTTTGTCTCATTACTAATAAAGTGGGACAAAATATTTCTGATGAAGTGTAAGAAGAATTACGTTTTTCTATGCAACTCAGACAAGCTGAAGGATGGACCAACACAGGTACCAGTTCCGGACTATTAGCACTGAAGATATGAAATGCTAGAGATACCAGAAGTTTTATCAGATGAAGAATGACCTGAGCAAGCCAGAGTATAGTCCATTTCTATTAAAAATTATCAGAGGATACAGAATTGAGAAGTCCTCAAAGAGAATATTTTCAACATTAGAAGACCAAGAAATTAGATGCATTATAAATTGTCTGCTCTGTTTTCCACAGGTGCCACCATTACTGAAGTCTAGGAAAAGCAAACAAGTTACATTAGAGACCGCTACGATATGGGAATACAGAGTTGAAATTGCAGATGAACATAAGGAGGAATTATGAACCCTTAATTGCCAGCTCTTGTTTCCACTAAAAAGACTCGACTAACTGATCCACATTATTTCTTCACATAATAAAAAGCTTAAGGATTATTTAAAACTTTCTTGAAAGTTTACGGCATTCTACTCTTACAAGAAATAGCAATAGGTTGTGGAAACAGTAGGCAGAATGGAAATCCACATTTCTTGTTGCTGAGACAATAAATGGAGCGTAATGTGTTGTAATTAAACTCCACTTATATTTTATTACTATTTGCCCTGCAAACTCACCCTGATGTTTGGGGCTGTTCTCTTTAACATACTAATGCCAGACAACTTCTGATGACTATGTAGTTTCTGAAGATTAAGCTAAACTTATCTTCTGTGAATTAAAAGGTAAGCAATTAAGCAAATAAATCTGCTGATAATAGAAAAGAAGAAAGAAAACTCCTTTCATGCCCTTCTTCTGCTACTTGCAAGATTTCAAAAAAGGATGCCTTAATCAGAGAACTGATGGAAAATATACAAAGCAGACCCGTGCATTACAGAGGTTTTACTACAGTACCAGTATTTCAGAGGAAGCCCTACTTTAAGAGAAAGAAACTACTGCAGAGATTTGCAGTTTTAAGTAACAGCTGAAACAAAACACGCTTTGCCAACGTAAGGAAAGACAGTCAAACACATTCTCAAGCAGGGAAACAGAGTATAAGGAGAGTACAGAAGAACGTGGATTGTCAGAGATACAAAATAAACATTGAAAGCAATTTCCCCACAGGTCAGCACTATGGGCAATCTATAGACTGGACCAAAGAGGTCACAAAACTGGTCTTCCAGTAAGGAACCAGTAAGCAACAACAGCCAATTACTTCTGGGGCTATCTGGAGGTGCGTGTCAGCCAAATGTCGGCCATCAGCTGAAGTTTGCTTACTGGAGATAACAGCTGAAGAATTCAAATAAGTATTCATCAACTTGGATTGCTCCATAGGGACCAACAACTCTCCTCTGGTTTTCTAGAAGGAATTGAAGTTGACCCAAGTAAAGGTATTTCTAGTGCTCTGTATGCTGCAGGACTCCTCTAAGGCCTGCGCCACGTAACACATCACCCTGGGGCTCAGAGCTGACCACTGTGAATATCAGACATCACTAGATTTTATTATTTCCCTGAAAACTTTCCTTCTTTCCCAAAAAAAAAACATCGGTCCAGAAAAATGGAAACAGAAATGTACTTGAGATAATCTGATGTACTGAATGACAGTCTATTTGGAGAATCCTCTCATCTGCCAATTGTCTCACCTTCAGCTTTTAAAAACAATTCTATCCCCCCCCAAAACCATCAACCTTTCATCTGTCCTTGATACAACTCCGGAAAGGTCCCAGCCCACATGAAGGTAAACAGAGGTTTGATTCAGAGTCCTTCCTGATACGAGAAAGTAAACTGCTTTCCCTCTCTTACCCACTTTATTTCCTGATGGACTGACAGCAAGCCACACCATTAACCCCGGCTTCTTGTATCGCTTCACTTTGAGCAGGGCAGCGCCAAGACCACAGCCAGCTGTATTGGCAGTTATCAAAGAAATCTTACAGGTTTGACATTAGAGCTGCCTAAAGTGAGTGCAAGAGCTAAGTGGTTTTAGATTTAACAGAAACTGATCTTGAAGGCGGTAGTTTCTTCTGACAGAACACAACCATTTGAAATTTATTCCTTTAATTAGTGGAAGTCTTAACTAGGACAACACAAAGCTTCTACCAGGCTTTCCTATCAGGTTTCAGCAAAGCATCAACAGGAAAACACAGAGGAAATCTGCAGAAAACAGTAAGTAAAGCACATATAAACTGTAAGAAGAAAAGCCTTTACAAATTCCTACTTTCAGAAAACAAAAATTCCCGACAGCTGTTCTGCAGGCTTTTGGGGTTGCATTTTTAGTTTGTTCTCAGAAAATACCAAACGCTAGAACCATCAAGAGCCCTCCAGGACGTGAAACACTCAGGTCTGAGAGGACAGGAGGAAACACTGCCCAAAGCATGAAGACAGACGAGGGAGAAAGTTATCTTACATTCTGTATTTCAGTCACATTTTGGAACAGTTTCCTAGCAGAATTCTTTAGAAGGGAAGAAAAGGTATGGCAAAGAAAGTGAACAACCACAGCAGAAGATTTTTTTTTTTTTTTTAATTTGTGCAATTGAAGCAAAGAGAAAAGGACTTCCTTGCATGAAAGCTGTATCTATTCTGAATCTACATAAGCTATCTCCTTACCTTTGACCAGCAACTACTGGAGCATTTGTTTCAAGCTCTACAAGAGAAAAAGATAGTTTTTAGGTCTGCTGTAGAAGTACATATTTGCTAACAAGGCATGGCTATCTCACAGTTCTCTCGTTATGTGTTATGACTGACAAATAAGTTTATCTTGTCTATTGTTATTCTCAAAGCAAATCAACCTAACGCATCCAATGAGGCAGACATCAGGCAGTGCTCTGATGAGGGCCTGCACCAGCTGCGAAAAGAGAAGTGAAGAGAAACCCTGCAGAAAGAAACTGCAGAGAAATTCTCTAATAACGGCTACAGTCCTTTCCCTTGTAAATTCTACTTTAGTCAGTTCATTCCTTCCAAGGCTTCTACATTTTTATGGTTTTAAACTTTAAAAATACTGATCTGAATCTATCATACATTTGACATAAAGATTTTACTTTAACATAATCACCTGAAAGCAATATTTCCTAATGAATTTTGTAGGAAGGTGTAGAAGGGGACATATGTTTCTGAAGCCCAGTTACACTTCTGCTAAGTTGGAGAATCTTTCTGGAGGTGCCAAAGAGCAGTGTGCTCTGCCTTCCTCCTCCCTCCTAGTGATTTTGGAAATAACTCTCTGCTTCTCATTTGAGCGTTCACCACAGCACTGATTTCCATCACATGAGATTTCCAATCCTTTTTTTTTTTTTTTTTAAATTGTCTATCTTTTAACTATCCCCATATCTACCATTTTGCTGAGATGAGTACCTCGATCTAAATGCTGTGCCTCACGTGAGAAACTGCGACTGAGGATTTAGAGATAATCACTGAAATGCACCATCGTTAGCTTGCTGTTTGATGATAGCATTGCCTATGCTGGACTCCACCTCACCCTTTAGTATCTGTGACAGTTGCTTTGCCCTTAGGATCAATTCAGCGCTCCACATCTGCTAAAACGCGCATAAGGAACAAAGCCATGAAAAGAGTAAGAAAATAATCCTAGCCCTGTTATGGAACATGAGATTCTTCAGTGAAAGTACATGTTACTGTGCCCCAAAACCCATCTCAGTAAGAAAAATCGAATGAGTAAGAAAAAGTTGCTCTTTCTTCCAACCCAAAATGTGAGCAGGCAGAATACCCACAGCAAAAATCGGTCAGACCAGTGCTTTTTTTCCTGAGCAGAACTCCACAACGTGACTGCATGTTTGCTGGTGCAAGGAGACAGATAGAACCATGGCAGGGTGTGTGCACACCTTGAAAAGGGAGCTTTATGAAAGCAATTGAGTACAATTTTTACTTTCCTCAAGCTTTACTTCTAATCATGCTACATACAGCAAAGTGATGGAAGTGGCACTTCTCATGTGCAAGTCCCCATCTCTCTGCTTTCCTCACTCATCTTGGGAATTACTTTCATAAAACGCTGCAGTATTGATATATATGATAATATATGGCAACAACAAAAAGTCATCTTTGGGTTGGAACTAGATGGTCTTAAAGGTCTCTTCCAACCCAAAGCGTTCTATGATTCTGTGATCTGCCACAGCTCCATCCTCGAAACAATGCAGAGAGTTCATTAAAAGCTTTGAACGGAAAGATAAATAAATGAATGAAAGGACTGGAACTCTAAAACCTATACTCCCAGCACTGCTTTGGGAAATATTTTCAGAAGTGTCCTATGCAAAAGAAAAACTCCTATTTGCTCTTAACAAAACTTCAAAGCTCAAACACATTGAGTGCATCACTATAAATCCAGTCCTTCAGGCCTGTGACTGAGTATCTAAAAGCTACCTTGGTGATTTCTTACTTGCTTTATTCATTCTCCTGCTGGCACTCCAACAAGGCTTTGGAGACTTCTAAGGCACTACATATCTAATAAAGGAAAACAATTCCCCAAATAAAAAATAATGATAATAATAATGAAAAAAAAACCCCACCAAACTGGCATGCTTATTTATGATTACCAAAGTGTTTACGATTAACCATTTTCACTTACAGACATAATGAGCTTAGTTCACCTAAATTCTGCTTTTCCGAAGGAAAATTTACCTGTTCTTTGAACAGTACTTTCTGATGTGGCAACTGAACTTTTTTTCTGCGTTAAATGTTGAGAGGATGCTAGAATAGAAGTGGAGGGGAAAAAACATTATTTTCAAAGGGAGTCACAAGATTTTTTTTGTTGTGCAACTGGGCTGCTTTTACAAAACAAGGCATCTTCCAATTTATTGCATTTTTACATTTACAGATAGAATTTTTTAATCCATATTCTACTCTCCCCCCCCAACAAACACCTCCTCTGTTTAAAAACAAACAACAGAGAAACAAAAACTGCTCACACACAAAACCCACTAGCAAACCTACCCCAAGCAAGTTTTCCCAAACCCGTCAAGTGATGCAGTTAAATATCATCAAGCGTATTTTTAAAGGCAATGTTTTGCCACTAGACCAAGAAACTAAAGAAAGAGTTAAGAGGTCTTTGTTTTGCATCTCTCCCAGTTTCATGCTCATTTCAGCGGAAGTCTTGAGGAAAAACATCATCATTGTTAATGAATCAGTACCCTCACTCTTCAATTAAAGCGCAGAAGTGCGAACTGTGCTCCCAGAGGCTCCCATGACGTCCTTAGTCAATATGATGACGTGACTTGATGTTTTTTTAGGTTGCCTTGTCAAAAATAAGATAGTAAACCAATACCTGTTATGCAAATGCCTTCCAGTCTTCCCTTGGGCGCGATAATGGACTTACCAAGAACACGGAGACACAAAGGTTCCAATTTAGACACACAATATTCATTCCATTTATAAAAACACATTTACATTCAGATGCCTACGTCACTGTCACAAATCTAAAGAAAACACATGCACTTTGCAATTGGCGTATTTCAGCATGGGAACACAGCTTGCTTCAGACTTGAGAATAAATGCATCCCCACTCGTGATGTTAAAGTTAGATGCATTTACTACTTTTTTCTTACACACTAAGTCAAGAAGCAGCAAGAGCATTTGGGAAGTGCTATCACTGCTTCCTGCTTTGAGATTGCTGCACAGACTTACATCACTGCTACTCTTGCCAACAGCTTTTTCTCCTAAGAAAACACGATTCCTTCAGTGAAGCTCAAAGGAAGTATTTCCATCTTCTAGTAGCTTACAGCTAAGGCACACATCTAGCCACAGGGAAAATTTACGCTTAAACCGAAGCTCTTGTTTTCACTGATTTATGTGGATTCTATTTTCCATGGTTTTATCTTCTAAAAGATAAAATTCATGTCTAAATTGACAATATAAAGCACAATGGATATTCAAATAGCTTGCTTTAAGAGCGATAGCTTATTTCCACATTACTTCCAACAGGTTAAAATGGCATCAAGAACTAGCAGTGATGTCATAAATAAAGTCTGTCAATGCTAAAAGTAAGATTGTAAAGGAAACACACCAGAAATGAGGGGATTTTCTGTTAATATACACAATTTACTCATAATTGCACTTCTAAGAGTATCTCTGAAATGAGATTTCATTTTTCATTTTTTATTTTTCCCTGTGCATAATTTTTTTTTTAATTATTTTTTTTTTTGCGAGAGTTCAGCAATTTCTCTAGAAGGCTAAGGTTCCCATAGAGGGAACTTGTATTATTAGGATTAATACACAATATCAATTAAATCTATATATTTAAGTAAGTTATAAATGTAAAAGGTCTCTGAGAAGACGGAAGCAGATCTATGCAACTGACCAGGAGAGGAAAGAATGTACTGTGCAGCAAGCTGGCAGAGCTCATTACCAGAGCTTTAATTAGATTTGATGAGCGTAGGGAATGTATTACTGAGGAAGAGAGAAGAGTCAGAGAACACTGTCACTTTAGGAAGCCGTGGGGGAACGCCTCAGATTTGCCCCAGAGGTTTTTGCTCCTCCAAGAAGGCAACGAGGCCAACAGCCCAGCTGAGGTGCTTCTGCACCAGTGCATGCAGCATAGGAAATAAGTAGGAGGGGATGGAAACCGTGGCACAGTTAGGAAACTATCACCTAATTGCTATCATGAAAACATGTTGGGTACAACAGGAATACTACGATGAGGGCAACAGGCTTTTTAGAAAGGACAGACAACGTAGGAGGGGTGGGGGAGTTGCCCTCTATGCTAAGAGGTGGATAGAGTGCAAAGAGCTGCCTCCAAGAAACAGTCACAATCAGGTTGAGAGCTGGTGAGTGAAAATATGGGACTGAGCTAGTGAGTGAAAATATGGGACTGGACCAATAAAGGACATCTGGTGGTCAGGTCTACTACAGGCACCCGATCAGATGGAGCCTGCGGATGAGGCCTTCTTACTCCAGCTACAAAAGCCATTGCACTCGCAGGCTCTTATGCTAATGGGGGAATTTCAACCTCCCAAATGTCTGCTGGGAAAGCAGCACAGTGGGCTGCAAACAATCCAGGAGACTCCCGGAGTGCGTTGAGGATAACTTCCTGGTCCAGATATTGGACAGACCAACCAGTGCTGAAGCACTACTAGATCCAGGGCTCACCAGTGCAGAAGAAATCATTAAAGAGGCTCAGACTGGAGGCAGCCTGGGCTGTAGCTAGCATACCTTGGTTGAGTTCAGGATCTCAAAGAACACGGGCCAAGCAAAGAGCTGAGTCAGGACCCCAAACTTCAGGCTGTTGAAAGAATTATTGGAAGAGATCCTATAGGAAACTGTCTTTAGGGACAAAGGAATAGAACAGAGTTGGTAGCACTTTAAGGATACCTTTCTGAGAGCACAAGAACTCTCCATCCTCCAGCAGAAGAATTTAGGCAGAGGAGGCAGGAAAACAGCATGGCTAAGCAAGGGGGCAGCTGGTCAAACTGAAGGAAAAGAAGGAAAAGTATAAACAGTGGAAGCAGGGACGGGTGGCCTGGGAAGAGTATAGGGATACTGTCCGGATATGCAGAGATGGCATCAGGAAGGCTAAGGCATAGATGGAATTCAACTTGGCGAGGGATGTGAAAAATAACAAGAAGGGATTCTTTAGATACACTGGTCTTAAAAGACAGGCAAAGGAGAACATACCCCTTCTGATAAATGAGAGGGGAGAACTGGCTTCTTCAGATATGAAGGCTGAGGTATTTAAGGAGTTCTTGGCCTCAGTCTTCACTGCCAGTCAGGCTTCCTATGCCTCTCGTGTCCCTGAACTTCTAGGCATGGGTCAGGTGAGCAAAATCCCTCTCACTGTAAGACTGGAGCAAATCTGAAACCACCTCATGAAGCTGAATGTGTACAAGTCTATGGGGCCAGACAACATGCATCTTAGGGTTTTGAAGGAGCTGGCTGATGCAGTTGCCAGGTCTGTCTCCATCATATTTGAAAAGCCATGGCTGTCAGGCAAGGTTCCTGGTGACTAGAAAAAGGAAAACATCACTACCATTTTTAAGGAAGGGAGAAAAGAAGACCCAGGGAACTACAGGCTGGTGAGCCTCATGTCTGTGGCTGGGAAGATCATGAAGCGGATCTTCCTAAAAGAGATGTTAAGGCACATGCAAACTGAGTAGGTAATCCGAGACAGCTAGCACAGCTTCATTAAGCGCATATTATGTCTGACCTATCTGGTGGCCTTCCGTGATGGAGTGACGACATCAGCAGACAAAGGAAGGGCAACTGATCTCACCTACCTGGATTTCAGCAAGGCTTTTGACATGGTCCCATGCCACCTCCTTATCTCTAAATTGGAGATATATGAATTTGAAGGCTAGACAATTCGGTGGATAAAGAATTGGTTGGGTGGTCATAGCCAGAGGGTTGTGGTCAATAGCTCTATGTCCAGGTAGAGGCCAGTGATGAGTGGGTGTCCCTCAGGGATCTATCTCGGGACTAGTGATCTTTAACGTCTTCATCAATGACACTGATGATAGGATCAAGTGTACCCTCAATGAGTTTGCAGATGACACCACAGAAGGAAGGGACACGATTCCTTCTTCACAGGAGCACCTCTCCTACGAAGAGAGGTTAAGGAGTTGGACTTGTTTAGCTTAGAAAAGAGAAGACTCCAGTGAGACCTCATGGTGGCCTTCCAGTACTTGAGGGGAGCAACTTTTTACATGGTCTGATAGCAATAGGACAAAGCGGGGGTGGCTTTAAAAGAGAGGAAGTTTAGGTTAGATGTTAGGAAAAAATTATTTACCCAGAGGGCAGTGAGGACCTGGCACTGCTGCCCAGAGAAACTGTGGATGCACCATCCCTGGAGGTGCTCAAGGCCATGCTGGATGGAGCCCTGGGCAGGCTGATCTGGTGGGTGGCAACCAGCCTATGGCAGGGGGCTTGGAGCTCAATGATCTTTAAGGTCCCTTCCAAACCAAGCCATTCTATGATTCTATTATGTACCAGTTTAAAAGATGTCTGATGCATCCAATTGTTATTGTTGATACATTCAATCTTTCTCCCTCTTCTAAAAGATACGTGAAGTCACTCCTCTGTTATGTTCACACCAAATACCACATATAAGAGGCAAATGAAAACAGACTGAACAGCTGAAATATGGATCCTAGTGAAATACAAGTCTACATATTATCCTATTACAATTAAAAAGTAGCTGTCACCCTACAGTATCTGCATTTTATAATGTTCACAGAAAAAAACATCAAGGAAGTTTATGAAAGCAATTTCACAGCTTCCATTTAAGAAGGGTGGCAGTGACTTACCTGTATTTTGCAGCGGTTCCTGATGCGTTCCTGTTTTATCCTCCAGCAAGCCACCCCCAGTCTGCTCAGCCGGTAAGCTGCCATGGTTACTGCCATTAGTGCTTGGTGTTGCAGGTGCAAGCTCTAGGATTGCTGGAGTGGTTACAGCTGACAGTGCACTTGTAGGAGGAGTGCTTGTTGATAAGCTTGGAGATACAGAAGCAGAAACAGCAGCAGTGCTAACACCCACACTGCCAGGCCCAGAAGTGCTCTGTTTTGTAAGACTGGGTGCTGGAGGTGTCACAGTTTTATTGTCTAGCTCTGCTGGTGATTGCTCTGTTCCCAAGCTACTCGGGACTGATGTTTCCAGCCCTTGACCTTCTGCTTCTCCATCCAAGGCATACTGCTCTTCCCCTTTCTCAAGGGAGCCGGTGACTTTCTTGCATGCTTTTGTCAGCAAGAGTTGGCCAATTTTGTCTACTTTTCCCTTTCCCTTACTAGAAGAAACAGGACTTCGTCTGTTCCCGGGTCCTGGACTACTGGTAAGAAGAGGTGAAACCACAGGCCCAGGCTGTGTGGCTGTAACAGGGCATTGGTCACTTGACCCACTGCTCTGAAAAGCAGCATCTTCAGGGCTTGAGTCTTTTGCTGGCTGAGCAGGAAGATGTGAAGGAACATTTGAAGAAGTTGTAGCAGAAGGCAGCTGAACAGGGGGTGCCAAGGGATTAAGAACAAGTGGCCTGCTCGTGGGAATGCTAGGAGCAGGGCTGCTAGAGGATGTGCTAGGAGGAGCAGGTGCAGAGGAGAACTTGATGTTCTGTGGTATATGTAAAGGGCCTACAACTGCAACTGACTGAGGCATTAGACTAGAGTTAGACGTCATCGGGGCTGTGGGAATCGTACTTGGTTGAGAGCCCTTCATAACCTGAATTATTGAGGAAGAGTTTATAAAAACAGGTGTAATAAACTGTGGCCGTGCATTAGACTGAGCTGCCGACTGTCCCTCAGAAACCATAACTTTGTTTCCAACGTTAGGCATTGTGACAACAGTAGACACTAATGCAGGTTGCAAGTGAGATGGCAATGGTGCTGATGTATTAGCAGAAGATGTAATAGGATTTGAAGTTACAAAAACTGTTATCTGGTTGGGTGGTAAGGGAGCTGAAATAGAAGAAGTGACAGGCCTTTGCATTACTGGAGGAACACTCTGCGTAACGTTTATTTCTCCCAGTTCCTGATGCCCTGGGTTTGAACAGGGCTCATTATTTTGAGGCAAACTAAGTGAATTAGATGGCTCTTTGCTAGAGGATGTATCTTGCAGTGGAGGAATGACAGCTATCTTTTTTATCTCCTCCACAGTGGTGACTACTGGTGCCATTTCAAGACCAGTCAGCCCTGGGGGCTTAATGGTTACATTAGGAGCTCCAGAATTATCAAGAAGTTGACTTAAAGAAGTTGGTGCTTCCCTCATAGCTGGAGATACCATGGTTTTACTTTCCTCCAAAACTGGAAGCTTACCCGTGTCTAAGGCCTGCCCATCTTTTTTTGACTGCTCCTCTGGAACCAACATTTTTATTTCTGGAGTAGAGATACCTTTCAATTCAGTGCTGGGCTGGTCTTTGTTACCTTGGACACTTTGTGCACTTTGACATTCATTATCTTGAGGAACACTGAGGCTCTCTTTATTGTCTTCAGGAATGCCAGTCATAGCAGGTGCAGAAACTGCAGGAGACTGATTACTTAGCATGTTGTTATTTTGAAAACTTGTAGTAACAGGTGTTGGCAAAGAAGTGGGACCAACCATTATATTCCTTTGCATATCTACATTCTGCAAGAGAGATGGATTCTGCGGAGTAGCCAAGGATAATTTTGCTGCTTTTGAATTCTGTCTGCCAGGACTTGGTGTTGTTTTCCTGCTGGATCCAGGACTGGACCTTCGACTATTGCTTGGACTTGCTCTCTTTGTTCCTCCAGCATTGGTTTGCTTTCCTGAATTAACAACACCTTCCAATTTGTGTGACTGTGGAGCAGCAAAGCTAGACTGATTGTTAATTGTGAGATTTGATGGGGCTTGTCCAATGGCCTTCAAAGTAGTAGGATTAAGACCCTGCTGATCAAATCCTCTGCTGAGACTAGGCCTGGGAGGTAAAGGAATATTAATTTGGGGAGGGAAAAGACCAGCTATAGAAGCATTGAGTCTCTCTGGAGACAGGCTTATTTCTGAGGGTTCTGTGCTAGGTGGACGGTTATTAGGAGTCTGAGGATAGTATGGCCTTGGGCTTGCTCTGTTTGGGGTTTTAGGCCTTGAAGTTTGTGATGGGGTAGCAACATTAGGAAAATGGTGTGCAAGAGAGCCAGGTAGAGAATTAGATTGCTGTTGAGGACTTGCACCTTGGGTGGTTGAAAGTGGGGATGGTCCAGGCTTGGCGCCCGTCATCATTAATTGGTTTTGTGAAACAACTAAATGAGATGTCAAATTATTCTGAGCTCCTGATGCTGGGGGGCCTTCAGTTCCACCTCCTTCTGGAAGGGAGGATACTGATGAAACCTCTCCCAGAGGTGAGCTGGAAGGATTCTGTACATTATCTTGATAAACCATTTTTCTTGCATTATTTCCCAGAGAAGGATTGCCTGGCAAGGAAATTCTCTGTTTATCAGGAGACAGAGGCACAGATCCAGGACCTTGTAGATTGACCATTACCGACATGTTACCGCCCTGCTGCATGGGCATTCGTTGGGCATCTGCATTCAGAGGCCCACGGGGTGGATGAACTCCTTGTGGTACGGGAAGTCTGACTGATTTGGAATCCTGCTGCATCATAAGCATCATCATCATTTGCTGCTGCTGCGGTGTTTGTGGTGGTGCCTGAGCTTGCTGTGGCAGCAGCTGTGGCTGCTGCTGTGGCTGCTGTGTATGTGGCATGAGTTGAGGTGGCATCTGCTGAAGTGGTCTTTGTTCCACTGGCTGAGAAGGATAACCTAAGAGGACACAGAGACATGATCAAAAACAAAAATCAGAGAAAGCAGAATTTATGTAACAAATGGCATCAGATAGAAAGAGTAGGTAGGCGAGCCCGTTTATCCTCTGTAACAGCCACATTAATGAAACAGGCTTTATAAACAAGGGAAATGATTTTACTTAAAGTGTTTTTAAGAATTTAAGAATGCCCTGTGTGACACTGAATTGGAGGTCTCTAACATACCAGTGACTAGCTGTTACTCTGGATTCACAACACCTCAAAAAGTCCCTATACCTGTCTACAGGCTTGTTGCTGCTTTCAAATGCAGAGTTAAACTTTCACAAATTAATTACCTCAAAACAAACCTAAAAGCTTGTTACATATCTGACCATTCCCACTGTACAAAGTAAAATCTACCATGCATCAATGTATCACTTTGCCAAAAATAGCACTAAAAGGAACACATGCGGCATATAATCCTTCTTATGTATAAAGGATGATTTCAACAGTAACCTCCATCTCTTAATTCTGGAAAATCAACTACTGGCTAACGGTCAGTTTTTAAGACACCGGTCTGTGTGCTACTGCTAGAAGCACAGAAATCTTTATCAAATGTGATACTGCTAAGTAATTCTACAGTATTCAACACGATACCTGCAATTGGGTGATACACGAGGACGCAGCTGTCTACTCATTCAGAGCTAATTCAAAGAGCACAAAGAAAGGAATCAATTATGTACTAGGAGGGAAGAAAAAGCTTGGACTTGGACTTACAAGAATGTACTGTCACAAAGATCAGTAAACGGTCCACAGTAGCTACAATATTTAACATTTACCTGGTGGCCTGCTTCCAAAATCTGAAAGTTTAGGGCCTGAGTTGTCTAAGTTGATTCCTTGATCTCCAGACGTCGATGACTGATCGCTCTCCTCCAGGCCACCTGGACGCGGTTCTGAAGAGCTGAAAGAAAAATAACTGCTGTTTAGATACAGCCATAACATCAGTGTTTGGATTCCACTTCCACAACCACCCCAGCCTTCTGGCTGATCTGCAAATAACTAATGGAAATAGATCAGTGGCTAAGGTACAGCGCAGCAGATGTGAACGCAGCCCAGGACTACTGACAGTCACTTCTGGGCCTTAAATACTACTCTTGAAGAGACAAGTTGCCTTGCTTTACTCACCTGAAGCATTTGTTTCTTTCCTTTCTTTCTACCTTGAATCTGAGTTTTATAACTAAGAGAATGCTGACGGATACTCCAAATTTATATATAAATAGGTTTCCCAATGGATCTAAATAGGCTTCTCTCAAATACTGCTGTGCCATCTGTACAGATAAGTATCGTATGTATACGCACTGAACTTTAATGGCAGCACCACGTTCCCAGGGGAGACTAGCTCAGGGTATCAGACCTCTATCCATGTCACAGCACACACGTACTGACACATCAGGCATTCAAGGCCCTCTGCCAGAGCACACAGCTCTGCGAGACGTGGATCCTGCTCCAGGAGACCCTGGGGGACAATTTAAAATTGCCAAGATTCAGCACCCAATGCTACCACTGGATCACAGCAGCTTTTGGAGGCTTAGAACAAGCACGCTCTCGCAGCTAACACATGTGGTCAGAGGATGTAAGATGAAGGAGGATGAAGAGTAAAAGGACCTTAATGGCTTATCGGTTTCATGAATATACCAAAGCTGTAGGGAGATCCATGTAATAAAAGCTCTCTGTTTAAACTAAAGACATCAAAACAGGTCCACTGCCTGCAAGGAGAGGCAGAGTTCTACAGAAATTACGAGGAAAAAGAAATTCTCAGCAAAACAAGAATTTAAATTATATAAAGGTTTACCTGACAGTAACAGCCAGCTTCTGGCATCTGGACAGCTGGCAGCGAGAAACCCAGACCTGCCCCAACATCCTATTAACTATCCAGCATTCAGAAAGCAGGGAGCAACTTGGAAGTCCCCGAATTTTCACTCGTCAACAGGGGAGGGTCAGGTGGGGGTCGGGGAAAGGCTCTGCCCCAGAAGGCAGTGGGCACAGCCCCAGTGCTGGAGCTCAGGGAGCACTGGGACACCGCTCTCAGCCACAGGGTTTGGGTGGTGCTGCGTGGAGCCAGGAGTGTGCGTTCCTTCCAACTTGGGATATTCCATGTCTCTGTGATTTCTTAAAAATGGGGATGGGGATTACAAACGTTACAGTTAAGGGTCAGATAAAAAGCAGTTGCAGAGCATTACGACACAAACAGGCTTAACCTAGAAAGCTGTCTTTGTGCAAAATCAATTCTTCCAAAACACCTCCTGCCAGATGGGAGCCATCAGGCAAGCTGCAAAAGAAAACCTCGCTAAACTGAACTAGAGTTTTGTTCTCTAGCAACCAGAAACAGCAATTACTGTAGGAACAACTGCTGCTACAGTTTCTGGGAAATTTAAACAAACTGAATTTCAAATGCAGCTGAACTTTACTGAGCCCATTTAACAACCACCGGGTATCTAAGAAGCCTACCACATTCTGAATACACGTAACAAGCAAGACGGTGAGTCTGTGTGAGAGGGACAAACATTCCTTGTTTGTTCTTCCCTCCTGTTGCTCTCAGTGCAAAGGCAAACCAGCTGGACAGTATGGATTAGCAGTTTTCTAAGGGAACTTTAGCTCTACCAGTGCATTGCTGACCACAGCTCTCAGATATGGACCTGTAGTCGGAGTACAAAGAGAATGTCAGAAGAGGAAAAAAAAAAAAAAAACAAGACTACGAAGAAAAAAAAGCACCCCACCAGCAAACAAACAAAAAAAACAGAGCTGCAGATGCTGACATAAGACACGTAGAAATAAAGCTACAAAGTCAACAGTGCAAACTTTATAACAGCAAACTGTCTTCTGGGAGACTCCAGAGGAACTTTACCTATCCACTTACTCATATTCCCAGGCCATGCTGAGGCAGCATGATCATCAGCAAGAGCAATGAAAACAAAACTTTAACAAGGCTTTTCCTTAATGAACACTAATAAAGACACAAGGACTATGTATTTTGCTTTGCTGCCAATGATCACCCGTGCCCACTGCTGCCACACAAAGTGTTGCTGGTAGTGCCATGCAACATGAACGTTTCTGACACAAAGAAAAGCACACTATAGTTATTGTTCGAAAGATACCTGAATGGCTTTAAAGTTTAGGAAAACAACAGACAAATATCTGTTTGCTTTTTATTCAAGTCTCTTTGAAGAGTCTTACTCTTGAAATCAGAATGACGCTCATTCCAAGGCACACCAAAATTGCAGACTATGCGTATTTTGGCCGCTTGGTTCTTAGGCCATAATTTCTGATTATTTAATTTGAAATCTCCAGGCCTGTTTTGCAGCAATGTTGAGCTGACAGGCCATACCATGGCATACACGGACAGTTAAATAGCAGGTATTTGACGCTTCTTCTGAGCTTCTTAATCTGGCATGCTTTGCCTCGCCTTCACTATTCAGCACTTCTACATCTGCAAAATGCAAGTAACAGCTCCTGCATTTTATAGCAGCACTGAGATTAAGGCAGTTATGGACTGTCACAAAAGATTGCTTGTAATAGATAATGCAAATTTGGATATTCCGGTGCTGTAAATTTCTGCAAACTTCCTCCATTCTTTTCCAAAGCAAACTGGGAAAAACAAAAGACATAGAAGTTTCACCGTGTGGATTCCTGCAGCCACAGGCTAGGTACATAGCAAACAGATATACTGCAGATATACTGTATCTGTCTGTATCGTTTTAGCTGAATAAAGGCACAGCAGCAGTAGTCTACCATCTGTGCTGGTATTAGTACGCTGCCAACAGCAAAGGTTTACAGGACACCTGGCCAACAAAGAATAAGCCAGTCAATGAGGAATGAAAAGATTCAATAACCTCGTATTTCCGCCATACAGATACGTTGATTTATTTTCTCTTAAGTATTATCTCATTGTCCTATTCCCCTCAAGGCTTTTCCTCCTAACCTCTTCTAGGCAAGGAAGGCCAGCATTGCTTGGGCTTGTCATCCCCACACCCAGACAGCACCACACTCTGACTCCTAGCTGCAGCTTCAACTAAGAGAAGCCCAGCTCAATTCCAGGCAGAAACACATCAGGACACACATGTACCCCAGAAAACAATGCCCTCCAAAAATCTATACAACGTATTGTTACACAAAAGTTTACAATTCTTCTGAAAGTGCTTCCCAACCTTTGACTGTGACTGTCAGACTGCTTGAGAATGGCAGCCTCCTCTTCCAATACCAAGGCCCTAGGAATCCACTGACATTTTGAAAAAAAAAACTTCTCTTTTACCCAGTAAATGCAGCAAACATTGCTATTTTAAACAGATGTATTACTTAACTAGGATGTTTGCACATTCTTCTTTATCCTGAATGAACTTTGCAGTGGCAGCTTTGCCGTGGAGCTATCACATGAGTGAAATTGCTAGCATATGAAATAGTGCAGCTCTCTGACCACACGCTTGCTGAAAACATACTGACAGGTTGCCTGCAGGGCTTTCCCATATCCCTTAAAAAAACAGTGCAATATTAAACCTACTTTGTTTGTTCCAGTTGTTGATTAGTTTTCTTTTTCCTTGGAGGCTTCTTCTTTTTTGGCTTACTGGCATTCTGACTATTTGGTTTGTTGTTCACACCAAAGTGTCCTGCCGATATGTCGCTTTGTAGAAGGTTAACCAAGAGCGGACTTGTGAGCGTGACATCTTTATTGACAGGAAAACCAGGATTTTGTCCACAGGAAATCTGATTCCCATTTGGCGTTCCGCTAAACCCGGAATTGAACGGCAGCCCGTGGCCAGAGAAATGACTCCCCGAAGCGCTGTTGTTTCCTTGCATTGCTTGCATATGGGAAGGCACCATGTTTGACTGCTGCACGGGAACGTCAGGTAGCATCTGTGTCAGGTTCACATCATTGTTTGTTGTGGGAGTAGTATCCCCAAGTTGCTGAGACATATGGGGACCAGGCCCAGTAGGTCTTAAAACTTGCCCTTGTATTCCCATCACCTGAGAAGGGTTACCATTCACAGGGCCTTGCTGAGCCATCATCTGCCCAGTGAACTGCACCATGTTTCCTTGCATGTTTGGGGTTGGTCCTCTCATCAGTTGAGCTGGCCCTGACATAACACTGGACTGGTTTTGAGTATTAAAAGGCTGTTTATTTCCTTGCATTTGAGTGGTCATCATCTGTTCCATCATTGAGTTTGGCTGTAACAAGACCTGACCTTGAGGTCCCATCATTTGATTGTGTGTAGACATCATCTGTTGTCCCTGCTGGGAAATCATCTGTTTGGGTGGGGTCATCCTTTGGGGTGAAGGACCAAGATTTTGATTTTGTGGTGTTACCATCATTTGGCCTTGGGGCATGAGCTGAGTTCGAGAAAGTATCATCTGGTTCTGAGGGTTCAGCGATCCCTGAGCCTGAATATTTACCATCTGTCCTTGAGAGGATACAATTTGCTGATGCATTCCCATAAGCTGAGACTGTGGTCCTTGCTGAGGCTGTCCCTGTATGTTGCCCATGTTAACTTGTGGCACTCCACTAGAACCAGTCTGCTGGTTGTTCATGTTTCCATGAAGTCCCATTAAATTGGTCTGCATCATATTTGGTGGGCCATGTGGTGCTTGCATCTGATTTTGAGGAGGCCCAGATCCTTGGCCACCTTTTAAAAAAAAAAAAAAGTCAATTAGAAACTGACGGGAGTGATAAAAAATTTTCAAATTTGATGTTGAATAACTACTACAAATTCACTTTCCTCCTTTTTCTAATCAATTGGAATATCAGACATATTTGCAGTCCTGTGCTATGATGTTTGATGCCACAGATAAATGTTAGTTATCAAAACAGAAAATCATACTGGCACTTCTCAAAACAAACACCTACATCGGTGCTTCACATGTGGACCCCACTGCAGAAGGCTCATCACAATTTTCATTTCAGTCATTATCTGTACATAAGTCTAAAAATATTCCACAATAGCACCAAACTTAACAATTCCCCACTAAAAGAAGCTTCAAACCTTGAGGTTATTTTATAACGAGTAAAAAATAAATACACACACAGTAGTGATGATGTGACATTATCCATAGTCCAGATGAAAGGCTAATAACCAAATTGTTAAATTGAGATATTTGAGAACTACAGATTTCTTTTTTATAAGGCTCTCTTTAAGCAAGTTTCCAAAGCTTTCAAAGAAACTAATAACCTTTTCAAATAACAAGGTGCTTCTTTTTTTTCTTTTTCCTAAGATAACACCTTCCTTTTTTTCAGGACAAGAAGTTCCTTTCATGCTGTATCTTTATTACCCCTAGCCTCCAAATCTCATTGCTAATTCTGTTTAACTTCCAAAGAGATACTTCTGGATCCTAGAATGACAGTCCTAAGTAACAATACTTGGGTTGTTTGAAAACCACGAGCAGCCTCTTCCTTTTCTTTTCCTCATTTAACAATACATATAGCACACCACTTAGCACTTTCAGTCCAAGCTAGCTACAATTCTCTATTACTGGTAAGAATGTAATGCTTTATAATTGTGTTATGCAAGTAAAAGAATCATTTTCTACACAACAAAAAACTACTGAGGAACAACACATGCTAAACAGACCTGTGTGCTGCACGTTTTGGCTGGTTTGTAGCTGCGGAGCTCCACTGTTCACTGGTGTTCCTGGTGCTGTGGAAGGCACCTGACCTTGGATGAAGCTCTGGTTAGCCTGGCCCGCAGGAAACCCGGGAGGGAGGCGCTTGGGCATTCCTTAACACAAGAATTTTCTTATTAGTAAGTAGGGAAAGAAGGAAGAGAGAAGAAAAAAAAAAAAAGGAAAGAAAAAAAAAAGAGAAAGTCTGTAATTGGATTACAGTAGGAAGAATACCTTTGAGTCTGTACTGCCACATTACTGGTTTAGGCAGAAAGAAATTTTTGCCAGTATGTGAAACCCATTGAAAGCATACTTACAGTTCTTACCTGTGCAACAGTTCTGCCTAACAAAGCACTATGACTCCACTGAAAACGTAATTCTGCTTCTAGTTTAAGTAGAAAACTAACCCCACAGAAAAGGGGAGAAGTCTGAGTTTTTAGAAACTAGAATTTGAAGTACCATCGTTTGCTGTTTTCCTCTCTATTGCAGCTCATCTCTCATCAGGTCCTTAACTTACTCCAAGAAAGAAAATACAAATATCTTGCATTTTTATGACAGTTTTTCTCCTCTCAACAAGACCTGCTGCCATAACACACCAGGTACACACTTCTTAGCACTTCTTCGCACTGCTGGTCTATGTACATACAGACTCAAAATGACTTTTTGGCCTACAGAGGGCTGAGTTGAAGAATCTTTCAGGTAATGAGACAGAACAGGGCTTGGCTACCTGCAAAGAGACTTGGCTTCAGCAAATCCCAAGTTTATATACGTGACCCTGCTATTCCTATTGCAAGTATTCTGTCAAATCTCTGCCTGGCACAATGCCCACACTTGAACATATCAGAACACCACTGCTGTCCTGGGACAGAGAGCAAAAACTGCATTGCTCCTACCAAGATGAGCAGCAGCATAAATGCCTTTAAAAAACCTACTTCTTTTAACTCACCATCAAATATATAGTGCCACAGACCCATTAGAAACCCTACGCTCCTGTATTTCCCTGATCCACTATCCACAGCCAGAAGTTAACCTTGGCTCCTTCTATGGTTATAGCTTTACCGTATCCCTTGTGTAAATTACTCTGGTCTCATGTCTTCAACTAATACTTTAAGATAATTGAGTTTACAAGACTAACATAAGGTGCACCTGTAAACATGGAACAAATATTTCAAACAACACATCACAGGACTATAGCTCTAGTTCTGCAAAACTTTCAGGAAAATTCTCCAGGTAGGAATGCTTGAATTGAGAAAAGTGTTAAATTTGGCCTATTCTGATTTGCAAAATAAACCAGGTGAAAGTGTTGGAATGTATTCATTTACACTAAACCTTTAAATGCAAAGTGGCTTAAAAATGGAAAGATCCCTAACCATGGCTTAAATAACATATAAATTGCAGGAAGGACTAAGCATGGACAGAATCCAGGCAAAAACCTCAGCAAGCAGAAAGCACCATAGCTTTGTTTAAATCAACAGAATCCTGTCTTTTTAAGACATCTGAGGATATGGCTCATAGCAGGATTACTGATTTTAGCAATAGGGCCTGGAGTGAGTCCAAATAATGTATTTTGATAGTTTATTTGGGTTGATATTTTTAACAAAGCAAAAGTAGGATTTTGTCTATAGTAGGTTTACACAATAAATATGCAGAGATTATGCTATGTAGAGGTCAGGGTTACACTACCTAGAAGATAATGATTCTTGACTGAGGACATACAGCTGGTGAGATGAAACTGTAAGGAAATGCGACATTTCTCATTTATTTGGCAGCTGGAGACAAGAAAGGAGGTAGCAAGCAAAAGGCACTGGCAGACCCTAAGAACAGTCTGGAAGAGGAAAACCCTAAAACTGAGACAATTCAGATGAATCAAACCGAAACAAATTCAAATGAGATCCAAGACACAAACAGTGAAGACACAAGAAACCTGCCTATCTCAGTAGGCCAACGAATGGGTATTCATTACAGCTCATCTGAACTGTATCAGATTCACAATGTGAGAACACAGAAAAATAGAATACATACAGAACTGTGTGTGTACGTAGACAAAGAATATGGCCTAGACTTTAAAAGCACAGAAGGAAAAGATTTTAAAGAACTGGGCAAGAGCCTGTGCACAGGTACCTGAGAGCAGCCATTCAGGAGAAAGACAAACAAATGAAGAGAAGTGCTACAAGTCAGGCACAGCATCATAAAAAGCACAAGGGAAAAAGGAAAACAAGAACACAAAAGAGATCTTAAGATTCATAAACGAAATTCTGTCATTGCTAGAGAAGCCTTCTGAGAGTAGTAAGGCAAAAATGTGAGCTCGGAGGTCCAAGGAGAAAACTAAGAACCACATGACCAAAGATGAAGTTAAAACATCCCGTGACTTTCTCATTTTAGAGCAGGGAGTTCAATAGCATAGCAGTTACAGTGCTTTTATAGTGAAGAGACTGATGACAAATAAAGACAGGGTCAAGAGGAAACATCCACAGCTTAGAAGGGAAGATGCAAAATAATGCCTCATTTCTGCAGCAGAAAATGTAAGTGATGACAGACAAAGCTGAAGGGGAAAAAAAACATTGGTTTTTATTGAACTCTCTCCCTTTCAAAACAAACAAACAAAATCTTTGCCTACTCTGAACTTGCTGTAAGGCAACAGAAGAACTGCCAAGAGGATGACTGGGAGTTATAACCAGCAACCACATACAACAATTTCCTTCTGCAGTGGCCAAGAGTTCACTTGTAGGTTATTAAAGCAGGACGTCAGGACACAGCTAAGTAGTAGGACTGAAGTAACACTGATGCTAATTTACCCATACTCACCTTAGACATACACAACCTATGTCTTCATTTTGTCTCAGCCAGGATTTTTTCGAAAGGAACAGTAAAGTTAGTTCTAGCCATTTTATGTTCTTTCTTTTATTGTAAAAAGACAATCTCAGTACTTCTTACCTCCTAAGCCAGTGTGTAAACCTTGTGGACCTTGGTTTTGCTGCTGCATCACCATGAAGTTGGGGGGTACGTTCCCCTGTTGCACCATAGGATTACGACTAGGAGAACTGACAGTCTGCTGAAATCCCTGGGGAAGCGTGCTACTTTGGGGAGGCCTTGGTCCCATCTGCTGCTGCGTCTGGTTAACTGTTGGAGATGATGCAGGAGATCCCTGCTGGAAGGAGGAGGGAGAAGAAGCAGGAGACTTGTTGGTCAGGTGGGGTTGTTGTAGTGGTGTAGGAACGCGTGAGGGCCCTCCCTGAAGGCTTTTCATTTGAGGAGCAGTAAACTGGCCAGGATTGCTCATTTGGGGAAAGTTTGAGTGAGCCTGGGAAGCTTGCTGGCTTCCAAAAGGATATGGAGGTGGAGGATGCGTAGGAGTTTGTACTGTGGCTAGAGATGGTCTTGCTTGAAGTTGCTGCTGCATTTGTCCAGGTAAAGGGGCTTTTTTCCAACCCTGGTTTACTGTCAATGTACCCAGTGCTCCCTGGGTTGGAGGAGGCTGAAGTGCTCCTGAAGGAAGCTGGTTCCAGCCTGGGGGAACTGGAACCTGTGCTGGTGAAGTAAACGAAGGTCGAATACCCTGCTGTGGCTGTTGATGTGGCTGGGGAGGACGTGTCTGCAACTGTGTTTGTTGCTGTAGTTGCTGAAAGTTGGCAGAGTTCATTTGCCTGTTTACAGGAACTGATTGCATTGAATGGAGTTGCGGAGCTAAAGATCCAGAGGGATGATTTTGCTGCTGGATATTTAGCCCAGATAAAAGTGGGTCCATTGTATCTATTAAAATAGCAAAGAAAAGTTAAAATAAAAGTAAATAACCTACTGTAGACAAAAACCACCACAAAACAAGGAAGGGTAAATGGCTCGCTTGCATATGCTCACTCTGCTGAAATTAAGGTCTAACAAATTTTCACACTCCAGTGCTCCAATTCCTCCAATAGACAGGACAGACAATACTCAGAAAGTTTTCAAAGTGTCTGGGAATCCTGAGAAGTCAAGTCTCATGAATTTATAACCTCTAAAATAAAACAGGTAACTGCATCGCACTTGTTTCTACAAACATAAGCCTTCTACACACTTACTGGTAGAATAACACAAACATTTACTGGTATTATTCCTACCAGCTAAAAAAGTAGCAAACTAAGGAATTAACACAGTATCATAAGCTAGTATTCCTAGAATACTTAAAACTTTTACAAAAAATGCTGTCTGTAAGAATAAATACTGCAAAGATCTAAAGGAACCTGGTAAATACTCCCTCCATAAAATTGTGGTAGTAGAACTAATAATTCCCTCTCTTTTTCTACAGTCCCATAATTTTGAAGAAAATAGCTCAACTTATGGTTAAGCCCTTCCCACCAAGATCCCCAGATTTTAAGCTTCTAGTCTATCTACTCCTGTTTTAAAAGGACCTGTCCTTAATCTAGTGCATTTGCTTCCTACTGGGAACACCTGACTCATTCAACCATTCCTTTCCTTACGACAACGCTCTGTCCTAACAGTGTTACTGGCAAAGGGTACTACCACTGCTCAACACATCTGAAGAAAACATTAAGCAACCTGGTGACTTTTCAGGTACCCATATTATCTGACAAATGTTACCATATTAACAAGGACAAGGAGGGCTCTCCAGAAAGAGCAACTCTCCGAAAAGGCAAGGGAAATGCTCCAGGAAACTCTGGAGTTTGTTTACAAATACAGCCTCAAACTTGCATGCCAAAGAAAAAAATTCCAGGTAAACGTTTCACATTTCTAGGTAAAGACCTGTGCTCTAAGTGATTTTTACCACCTGGCTGAGAGGAAGGTCGGGGTGTTCTTGGCTGCAGCTCTGTACTAGCACCACCTGCCACCATAGAGGACGGCACATTTCCACTCTGGGACATCATAACGGCTGCAGCATTGCTCATTCTTATTAAACCTTAAAAAACAAACAAACAAAAAAAAACCCCAGCATATTACCAAGTGCTGCAATTTTTACATAGAAAAATGGTAAAAAAAGAAAAAAAAGCATTCAGACTTTACATATTGTTCCCCTAAAATAACTTGAGGACACAGATCTCTGCCTCAAAGCTTAGACTCTGGAATAAAACAAGCAAGTTAAGGTCATACTAAAGCAGAGCCTTTAACACCAAACCTTTGAAAGGCTATAGAAAGAATCTGCTTGCTCACCAACTACTTGAAGCTTTCCTCTCCTGCCAGACTTGGCACCAAGTGACAAGACTGTATCAAAGTTACGCATTGTAAGAAAGTAAAACTGTTCTCTTTTATGAAGGCTGCTATTTTGTAAAATGGTTTATATTGCTGACCTGATGGTTAAATTGTTATATTTGTATTGTTGACCTGCAGGCAGGAAAGGAACCTCGTGATTATCACAGGGAAGATAAGCTTTCCAAGTAAAACTTTGCTGCTCTTTGCTTCACACCCCCACTTACAATTTTACTCTTGTTTAATCAAGTTTCTACATAGGTAAAATCTTTCCATTCATTCCCATCAACAGCCACAAATGTACCTTTAGTTAGCTGTCAATCCCAGTCTTTTAATTGCATGAAGTCCCATTTACTAAGATACTACTTAGTTTATCTTGCCTTTTGATTCAGCTATTAAAATAAGTTATATATGGCTTCAACTTTTAATAAAATTTCACTTTTATAATGAAAAATTACTTACTGTGCACATACAAACATACCATTCAATAAACTATGCTTCTCCAAGAAATCTAATTCTCTATGATCAGAACTCAGAAGATTATCCACAGATAAAGAGACTAATAATAATGACAGTGCACTGTCCTTCACTTCATCATAACAGATTTCATCTCCAGTAGCTTACTTTTCTGCGCTGAATAAAGGCTTATGCTAATACCCATTAAAACAGAATAGTGTGTCATAATTTCTGCACATTTTAAAGTGAAGTCACTCTACAAGACTAAAGTGATTTTACAGCCTCTAATAAAAAAATGACTCAAAATGGCAAAAAACATGTCCCACCCAAATCACAAAAATGTTAATACAGAAAACACAGCCAATGATTTACATGCCATGGGATTAGACAGTACAGAAACAAGAACACACACTAATTTAAAGGCAACTATTATTCTTCGAACAATAACTGCTAAGATCAGTGAAATGTCATGACACATTTAATGAAATCCAAGCTTTGTAAGTCTAAACCATTTCTTTAAAAAGCAATTTACCTTGTCCCCCTTGCATGGGAAATCCAGTTTCCATTCGTACTGAGTTGTTTGCTCCCAGGGGCCCATTGATTCGGACATCTTGACTTCTATTTTGAGTTAAAGCTAAATTGATAGCACCTTCCCCTAAAAGTAACACAGAAGGTGGGGGTAATTGAACGACATACAGCAAAGCAGAATACAGACACGTTCAAAGAAACATTTAAAAGATGTCAAGGAAGGGAAAACAAACTTTACCTATAATATGCACTTTATAAGTTATGAAGGATACCCTTATTTTCATGTTTCAATTTTAAGAAGAAAACAACATCATGGCAAGCATTAAGTGCCTTCAATTTCATCCTCAGTGTGCTCTTGAACAACTATCCAGGATGGATATTTCAGTCGAGAATGCCACTGAAAACTTGGTTTTAAAAAAGTCTCATAGGAACCAATCAGGAAGGAAAACAGGGCACATTTTACTCGTAAAACTCACAAAACCATTCTTCAGCAGGTTTTCTGGTGCTTAGAGAATTTTCAGATATTGTTTTTATTATTACTATACCTACTCTTTGAAGAATAAAAGCCTTATGCTCCATTTTCATTGAAATTATTCTCCAAATTGCTGAATTACAAGGTTCATAACGTTAACCAAGCACACAAAACCACCTGATGAGCATACTTAAAATTTTAGTGTGTATTCATTATAATGCCCAGGAAAACAAATTAAGTGTGAAATACCTTCAATCTGAACTGAGAGAATCCCCAAATCACGAAGCTGTTGGTTATTATTCTGAGCCAGAATGCGCAGCCGCTCTGCTGCTTCACGGGGTATGTTAAAGGTGACACGTACGCTGTTCCAAGGCTCTATTTTCTGCAGCTTTAACTTGTTGGATTCTTAAAAGAGAAAAGGCCAGAGTTACTGCAAAGTCAATTTTGAAACAAGTATGGTGAAGTAACTTGGTAAAAAAGCACAGCTGAAAACACCCGAAACAGTAATTTGGCACTGAAAATGACCCATGGCTACTCTCAGATACAGGAGAGTTCTCCAGCACAAACGTGACCACTGCAGTACTTCCCAAAAATAAGCAGAATGAAAACTTTTCAAGTTATAACTAAGAAAACAGACAACACAAACACTCAATAATATCACTTGAAAAATGAAATATCCTGTGAATAAACTATTTTGGAAAGACAGAACATGTACTGAAACGAATTTAATAAAACTGTTAGTATACAAGAAGTGTGAAAAATCTGAATACAACAGTGAAACCCTCGCATTCACTCTGCAAGACGTTTGTGAAATGTTTTTGGTAGGCCAGTGCCAACAAAATCTTAGTGGTATTTCGTTCATTCCTACCATACTATTCAGTGATTCTGAACAGGGATGCTCAAACTGCTGCAGAAATCACATTGAAGTTGTACTAAATATTTAGCTGCAGATTTTCTGTAAGCCTGTTCTATGTATGAGTGCTTCTACGCAAAGCAATTGTTTTAAAAGTAACAGGTAGGAACAGGCAAAACAATAAGCCAGTGATGCTAAAAATACGTATTTCAAGTGGTATGCAGTTAAAACATTCCTACAAAATGCTGTTTAGGGTAACTAAAGGCTAGATTCCTAATACAGATTTACAAGCTTCCAACATCAAGCTTTTTGACAAGGAAAAACAGTAAACATTCGCCTAACCTGCAGTCAGCTGGATCTTCCATGGTAACAGCAGATCGGCTGGAAATTTGCTTTCTGTTCCCTAAGAATATGTCATTTAAGAGTGCCAGTAGCTCATCCCTATCTTGTTCTAACTAGTTCACCAAGATCCTTCTGCTGCTGTAGTAACGGCGGTATTCAGTTCATTCTCTTTCCACCAAACACATCTTTAGCAGGACAGGTGACAGGAGAAGTTTAAAACCTTCTTTGATACGGGTTTGAGTGGTCCTATATTGAATCTTACCAGCGTTCCAACACTTTACATATAAAAAATGCATCATCAGTTTCAGTACTTCTACATGTTAGTATCTGAGCTCTCATTTTTCAAACATCACATCTGTCAAGTCTAAGCCAATATGATTCACTAACTTGACATTCTGAATATCCTGTTTTTGCTCTGAATCAGCTTAAATAACTCACCACATTGATCACTTCAAACACATAAATTTTAAGAACTTTTCTCCTTTCTCAGCTGAAGCTTGAATCACGTTCATTAATCCTGCCATTAATATTTATAACAAATGCAGTGTACAGATGCCTCCACGTAACAAAGGCAACTCCAGGCAGACATAGATTGAATTTGCTCCCAATCAAAGCACTGCATCAGTTACACCAGCGTTAGCCACAACTGCTTCAACTACCTACAGGATACAGCTCAAACCAGTGGGATTTCTTCTTCAATATATTTACCTTATCACAGCTTTCTAATGTCCCCCAAGAGACAAGGACCCCAACAACTGCAGCCACCAGCCCCAACTGACTACGACTAGAAAAAATGGAAAGCCAAGAACAAAGTGACTCAGAAATTTGGCTTGTTTATCATCATCATTATCTCCATTCTTTACTGGACGCAGCTGGGAATGTGGCCACTGAGGACAATGAAAAGGCTGAGGTTCTCAATGCCTTTTTTATGTCTGTCTTTAAAAGCCAGACCAGCTGTCCTCAGAGCACTCTACTCTCTGACCTGGAAGTCTCAGATGGGGAGCAAAATAAACCCCCCATGATTCAGGAGGAAACAGTCAGAGACCTACTACTCCACCTGAAGTGCCACAAGTCCATGGGGCCGGATGAGATCCACCCGAGAGTACTGAGGCAGTTGGCGGAACAGATAGCCAAGCCGCTTTCCATCATCTATCGGCGTTCCTGGTCAACTGGAGAGGTCCCAGAAGACTGGAGACTTGCCAATGTGACTCCCATCTCCAAGAAGGGTCGTAAGGAGGATCCGGGGAACTACAGGCCTGTCAGCCTGACCTTGGTGCCGGGGAAGGTTATGGAGCAGATTGTCCTGAGGGAGATCACGTGGCATTTGCAGGACAACCAGGGGATCAGGCCCAGCCAGCATGGGTTTGTGAAGGGCAGGTCCTGCTTGAC